>NW_027117432.1:0-265649 GCF_038363985.1 Apiospora kogelbergensis
GTGCATTGTACAATATGTTGTAGCACAGTGAAGCAGCATCAAGAGAGCAAGTGACTTGTCATGTGAGTGTGTTGGTGGCTGTATGATCTCCACTCTCACGGGTCTGCTTGCTGTTCGCCAATATGGTGGCGGCGTCATCAACGCCTCTCTACCTATTCTGGGGGTCTATATCTAGCCTATTATAATATATGGATCTTGTCGTCCTGTACGCCATTAACGCGCGTTCATACAACCCGGTGTCCATAATCCGAATGCAGTTGGGAACAAGCTGCATGTAGTCAGCTTCTAAAAGCGCTTCCTCCCCATCCTGAGGTGTACATCTACCCTACTGTAGCACATAGCATCTTGCAATCCAGTATCTTGCAAAAGAGAGGCACCCGGTGCAAATGTAGGATCCGTCTCTTACAAACAGGGTTACAGTCCCGAGTGAATCACCGCTTCATGTTTCTTGATGGCTACAGTGCCAATCTTTCTACAATGTAAGCGGCTAAAAAAGCGAAAGAGCAAGCTGAACGATTGATGACACTGCGCTTTCTTTGTACGTACATACAGTTCGGCTTCCAGCCTATATGTCTAGTAAAGTAATGATTGTAGTATAGTAGAACTTCAAGGCTTCCATCACTCCACCTTTCCTTACTACCTGAGCTTTTTACTCATCCAAAACATCTTTGCAAACAGGAATTGGTATATATAGACAGCATATCGAGAAGGACAGCCACGGCAATGTCAACTCCACTGCAACACATTCCTTGATTCAGGAAGCGGAAGAAGACTGACATAGGTAAGTCGATGGTTAAGCAAAGATGGCCTTTCATTAACTAATTGATGTAGGAACGAACTGTAATTTATCTAGTGATGTGTCAGGCTTAGCCAGAAGTCTCAAGGACTTCATCGATGACTCGGCCTCAAACGATAGCAGTTTCGCTATATAGAGCCCCTTTGGCCCCTCGACCGGTGACGAGGGTGGGTCCCCCTTTACGTCGAGATCCCCCCGGAGGAGCGATCGTCCTCCGATGTTGGACATCTCTACAGGCTACTTGCAAACCTACATAAAGCACTTGTCCTGTTCAGAGTCGATGGGAGTCGTGGAGAGAGCTAGTACTGGCAGACAGCGTCGCCGATTTTGGCGGAGGATAAGAGCGGGTAAAGCATACGCAATGCATAAAGGGCGATGCAGATTTGGATATTCCCTTCACGAGACACATCCTGCGTTTCCGTTACTTCTAGGAGAGTGATACCGTGGGTTATCAAGCTGGAACCGCTTAGAAAATTCATCGTAAGAAGAGCTTTGAGAAGTGGTCAAGCATCCGTTGTCTTATGGTCACTCTCAGATGTTCATATTTTGGTCTCAGTGTAGCCAACGAGTTTCAACACCTGCCAATGTGTAGCCCTCCGCGGGCCGGTGGCCTGTTCACTTCCTATCCCGAAGCCATTAGCCCGACGTTTGGGTCCTCCAACATCCTAGCCATCTCATCATGGGTTATACGCACCCATTTTCGATTCATGGCATTATACCCGCTGAAACTTGCATCTTCTCGTCCCTGCCAAACAAGCGGCTGCGGGAACCCTTGGTCAGCCCGGCCGCACAACCAACGACAGGAAAGGCAGACCTGCCACTGCATAGGGGCGAAATGTCCTCTCCTCTCCATGATTCTTGCCCGAGGACATCGTCCCGCTGTGCACCTCGTCGACTTCCAGCAAAGTGTTGGGCCACTGGCGTAATCCTGGAGACGACGCCGACGGGCGCCAGGTAGAGCCAGCATGGGTGGCGACCTGTTTGGCGCTTCAGCAATGGTCTTGATTAATCTTTGTTCCGCGCCTTTCAGTTTACAGTGAGGGCGCCCCACATTTCCGACTGTGACTTTGCAGCGAGGGCGATCCTCTCATCGACCCCGATACTCGCGCGGGATCCCCCGGTGGGAATATCAATAATAATAGTTGAAGCGATGCCGCTGAAAGGATCCTATCTACAGGTCAATACTAAAAGAATGAACTGTTACTATTCATTGGCCAACTCTGCTTGTGGATGGCTGCATGATCGAACTAAACAAGAGAGCACTGGTTTATGCCGCATCATCACTTGCTCGTTACATCGTACTTTGAAGCCTGGCCTCCAAGGGCTGTCCACAGCAGCCTCCACCGCTTACATGGTCATAGACTGTACGGGTTTGCTTAAAAGGCTTTGGCAGTATGTGGTGCCAATAGGGTTGCTCTAATTTTCTTTCATCGAACATTCAAATGATGATGTGCTTTACCGGTGCCTCGGCCCTTACCACACAGGAAAATGTGACGACGGATCACTCGCCCTATCCACAGCAGGAGAACAGGAAAAGTTGCCTCCGCACTGTCCGTTTCAAATAAGCGGTGACTATGACAGGAGAGTCAGAAGCGCGAGCCATAGCTCATCTAATCTTTCTCTTAGCCCAAATGATGGATGTTGGTCTTTTTACAAAATCTTATTCTTAAGAGTAAAAACCATGTGTACACTTGATGAAATTGATGATGCACGATGATTTTCAGATTTTATCGATCATTGAGATGCAGCCTAGAGTAGAAAGGAATGAAAGAAGATGAGAAGTAAGAGGATTCCTCGATAAGGAAGTGGTTCTTCCATTTGGTAGGTGTTCCAGACGAACGATAGAGCCGCGGGGAGACCTGCAAAGACCTTTAGAATCCAGGCGTGAAGTCGGCATTTTCTGACCTTTGACGACTTGAAAGCCGTCTCCGGTTGCAACCATGATCTTTCTCGTATTGAGGCCTCCCTCGATATCGTGTGTCATTCAATGGATGATGCAGCTACGATGCTACACCGTCAGCGCCGGTGTTTTCAGGCCTCCGGGGCTGTTCCATACCAGACCGCCTGGGCAAGGAATCGCACAGAATATAAATACCCCCATTCATATCCACTCTACCCCAACTTTCTTCTTCCTGTTCCTCCCCATGCCACACCATCCTCTACATTACTATTATTTCCGTTCACACATATAACCTGAGGACGTACGTCTACTCCAATTTCTCGGTACCAAATACTATGCCAACTTCTGATAGGACAGTTTCGACTGCCCAGTCCGTCGATAATGGGATATAACAAAATCGATGGACTGTTTTACAGTCCCCATCGAGGAGCGTGATCACTTTGATCAACACCATTGCCAATCACACCTTGATAAATGGTGCCATCATTTTCGACATCACCTGGAAGCCAGTGTGGGTAGATGCACACGATATTATGGGGAAAGGTGTCCCGTACCACTCCACCACGAAGCTTTGCACCTATGTGGTGGTGGCTTCCAGAAAGACACGAGATGGTCACGTCACCTCAAGCTGGAGTGAAACAGAGAATGCGGGGATTTTTTCCCGGTCAGGGGTTTTGCAGTCAGAGGTAGTCGAGGTTGATGGATGCACCAAAGATTGCTTTTCTGGTATCGTTTATGGACTCCAAGGTCGACCTCCAAATCTGATAGGCCACTGGCGGGGATACGGTCAGAACACTTGCTATGAGCCAACTCAGGAAGAAAGCTTGTTTGTCCTCAGGGTGGCGGTTCCATTCGTCAATAAAGACCCAAAAACCCCCACCACCAATAGCGCCACTCCGCGGGTACATGTCAGGGACAGCGAGCTCGCCTTAGCTGACCCATGACCATTCGGCTGTAGAACGACCATCTTCAGCACGTGGCAAAGTTGCCGCAGTTCGCCAACCATTATCTTGGACCAGCCACTCACGATGGGAGTAGAGCAACCAGGCCCTCGTCCACTTATGCAAGAGGGGCCAGATCGGCGCGCTGGGAGACGACGGAGGCAAGAGATCATTCACTTCCTCGCCAGGACGAGGCGCCATCCTATGGCGATCCAGGAAACACCACCCGACTTCTGACGATAGTCTCGCTGGGAAAGGGGGACGAGCGGCAGAACCAACGCCATGGAAATGGCAATGACTGCGGCAACGGTATGAAGCTCGAATCTCTTTTTGTTCATCGAGGCAGGGGCAAGTTTTGGCTTCTACGAGTGCGGGAAGCTCACTGATGCGCACGTGGGCAAAAAAGACGCGCTGGCGGCAGCAGCCAGGATCACTGGGGGAGACCTTCGAGTGTCTCGCTACAGGACCTGCCACGAACCGCTCTACCAAGAGGTCCGTGAAATCTTTCTCAAGACACCTCAGAGAAAGGGTGGGATGACCAAATGGAACTTCTTCGAGGCCCAAGCAGGCCGTCGAAAAGGCGAGGAGTAGGGGCTAGCTAGATCCTGTTCTGCTGCTGGTTTTAATTCGTTTATAAGCTCGGCCCTCGCTCTTTTGTCAATCATCGGTCGGGGAAAGCGGTGCCCCCGGAGGCGGTGATACTTTCGTACTACTAATCATATGATATGAAAAACATGAACCGTGCCACTGATACTGTAAGCTGGGATCGGTGACTTGCTTCTCGGCCCCCGGCTTATTCCACGTCTGCCGTAAGGTGCTTCGAAGTGTTGCTAATATGATGAGTTAGCATTTCAACTTTCCTAAGCTGCTGGAACGCACTTGCTTGAAAGGTGGTCGCAGGTGCGTTTAGTATCACGCGGCCGCTCGTCTACCATACTCAGGCGTATGACGTCCACTACTCGCAGCACGAAGCGGCGTTAGTCCAGACTCGCTTTCTTCCTTGGAGCCACGAGACAGCATTTCATGGCTACGGTGGCCCTTCAATCCATACACGCCTCCACAGACGCAGAGTCCTTCGCATCCTGCCCCTGTCAGCATGCCAATCCTATATATTTCCACCCAGCCCGTCACCCCAGACCGGGCGCCCGAGGAGGAATAGCAGCCAAATGCCATTCATCTGCTGGTCTGTCAGTCACTATTCGCTTCTATTCGGACCGTAATGCGTTAGGAGTTACTTACAGCAAGGAGAACGAGGACGAGCGCACTACTGTCCCGCAGTGGAACGACAAGGCCCTTCGCATATTGTAGACATCTGTTCTTCTTGTCCACCTTCTCCATCGCAAGGCACTCGACCCAGGGTCGAGCCTTATCCTCGTCTTGGCTGACTGGACCACGTTGAAATGGAAGACGAAGACGACGGCGAAAAGATAATGCACAAATGATGATCAGTACAATGGCAATACCACGCCTGCAGCTGGATGACGCACCTGATCCGATGATAGGCTTGCCTTAGGGCCATGGTGCGAACACTGGCTGTGTAGGACGGTATCTCGGAGCGTTCGGTTGGGGCGCTGTTGTTTGCCAGCGATGCCAGATAGACCTTTACAGTATCCAAACGTCGCCGACTGCATAATGACGGTGAGACCGGCGAAGACCAAAGAGGGACCCAGAAGCAGCTAGGCTATTATGGTGGTTGACGTAGCAGGTCTGTCGAAACCGGACGACACACCGCTCACAGTCAAGGCGATGACAGACCAATGATGGGGATACCCCAGCCGAGTAACTGGGAAAGCCGCGTGAAGCCTCTTCCAACCACGATCTGCCAGCAGATCTGGAGATGCAACGACAGAGTCCGCAGGAAAACCCGCATGACTCAGGCCAGCCGCCCCCGACCAAGGACCCCAGAAGCCGTGCATAAAACTGCTCGAGTTCATGCCATCTGGAGTGATCTTGTTGAAACACTGGTCAGGCTTGCCTGCGGGGATAATGAAGCCGAGCTATAAAACATCAGACGATATTTCCATACGACCCCGGGACTGGAGAGCCGCTTGCGTTCATGAAGCTCACGGCGCAGAAGCCAATACTGAGGTAATGGCGATGCGTTTTCTCGGCTGCGGGAAGGACCATGATGCCAGCAGAAGACGCACCAGACCGCACCCGCCACATTGATCCGAGTTTGCGACCTGGCTAGATGATTTGAAACCATCAGGGTATGCCCAGTCCGTCATAGGAGACACGGTAAGCAGCTCGACAAAGGCCCGAATCGTTGACCTAACCGTCCATCAACAACTGCAAGATCTTCAGCAACATGGATAGTGTGCGGTTCCATTTTTTACTACAGCCACCGGTAGCCGGGAATGCCAGCTCATTCAGGAAAGGCGCAGGACAAGGGAAAGATAGGACGTGTTGCCGGCCATCTCGACAGTCGATGATCGATGTCTACCCTTTCCTTGTACTCTCAAGTCGTGCGTATAGGTACAGCAAGGAGCAGCAGGTATGGATGATCTAGCCTGGAGGGGAGTATAGGATATGAGAAAGACGGAGTTCTGGGCCAGGCAGCATACGTGACCCAAATCCAACAGTCGTGAAGTACTCCAGGGGTCCGGGTAGTACTCATTGAAAAGTCACAGGCGTTCGCGTGGTGGATGGAGGTCGGTGGGCGCTCATTTGAGCTCTCGGCATTCGATAATGCAGCGGAGCTCGAACTAGTGGACGAAATCCATTGCGACGCGAGTCTACTAATAATGCGGTTGCAGGCATTCTGGCTCGGACTATTTGCGACGGTCTTCAGATCAGGCTCAACAACAGAAGCTAGTATTAGTCACTTCGTAGTACTAACTGCAGTAGACCAATAAAAGAGTTTAATGGCTTACTGGGCGCCGAAGTAATTCAGCTCCTTGGCCTCTTAGTACATTTTTAGACCACGATAGAAGGTATTCCCACACAGCAAATAAGAGGACCCCATTGTAGTTCTCGTGTGTCACACTGGAGACAGTGGTAATGGGTCCCAGGAGCGGCTTCCTACGTAGCAACTTCCCTCCATTACCTCTACGAGACACTGCAGGATCACTCGCTTTTGTTTTTATTCTCCAGATAGGTGGCACATTGCCGCTGTTTATCCGTCCGATACTGCCTATATGTACCTCATATTATTCTTCATTGTACAACACGATGGCTTCCGCACCTGCTAACATCAACAAGACCGTGGATTATGACACCGGTTTTCCTGTATGCTACTTCGCCTTCCGCACCACCTCCTTGAGGCATCCAGAAGCTAATACGGCACCTGGTGTGTCCACAACTGCCGAAGATGTCAATCCCATCAAAACTCGACAGCAACCATACAAGCCTCTGCTCCGCAAAGCCAAGCAAGCCATTGGCCATCCCATGGTTCCTTCGAAGCGCCAGTACCTCGGAAGGATTCAAACTTCACGGTGACACCTACGACTAAGGACACTGATTTTGACAAGAGGAAGAATTCGCGAAGACTTTGGGAGAAGTGGCTCCCTGGAGGGCTCTTCAACTCTGGACCAGGTGGGATGGAGTAATCAGAGGCGGAATCGCTGCAGCACGCGAAGTTGGATCGAGCTGCAAGTAGTTTCTGCGTACACCGTGAAGTGCGACTACGAAAGCAGAGGCGGCGTCCTGTGTCTACGCGCAGGTATCTGAAGGGCACGAGGCATCGCGCGATGGCTATGTGCTCTTGCAAGAGCAGATCTACGCTGCCTAGCGAGGTCGCAGGGTTCTCAGCCTGGTAAGCTTCGATGTTAAAGGGCGTACAACAGGGGTGTTCGGTATCAGGCTTCTCCAAAGGATGAAAGCTCGAGGAATACCAGATCAGTTGCTCCGTTGGATCCGCACTTTCTGCTCAAGTTGTACTACGGTAAAGTACTGTATAGCATAAACAGCTAGAAAAGGCTTTCGTTATGGTCATATTAATACACACACCCACACACAAACACAGGCCCTGCTCATGCACAGAGGCAACAGTCAAAATAAATAAAAAACCATGGCATCCAGTCAGATCACTCGAGAGAGAGCAGCACCTGGTGCCATTTGGTGTGTTCAGTGCAACTATGCACGAATTCATAGTCCACCTCTACAATGGCCAGGTCCAGGTCCAAAAGCTAGGCGCGGAGAATGTCAGCTGCAAATGGAGGTAGCGGCGCTTTTGGAGCAAGTCAGTGAGATGCAGGCATCTCGCGATCTCAAGGAGCAGGTGTTGACAACCCAGGCCGGACCTCATTAGTGCTCTCGAGTGAACAGCCCGGCTATAGTCCGCTACTCCAGTCACCTACAGTCTACCTGCCCCTGCCGCCATCCCGCCCATGCTCGAGTCGAACCGGTCGACGCCGGTATGCATGACCGGGCCTACCGTGTGCGATATGGCTGATGGGTGACGTGTCGACTTTGGCCCAATATGGCGGAGCCAGCCGGCCCCGAGACGGTGAAGCCAGCAAACGACGCGCCACTGGGACGGCGAATCGAAGAGTCGGTGAAAAACTGGCCCTTACCTGGGTAGCTTCCGTGTCAGGAGGGACGTGTCGAGGCACGACTGCCAGATCCCAAACCGGCATCCCTTCAGGCTCTGACGATTGCAAGTTGCCTGGCATTGCGGTTTGTCTTGACCCAGAATCAACGAAGCAGTTACTGAAGCAAACTCGGGCGAGGACACACTCGGAGATGAACTATTCCACTCTTTCCAGCTTCCCCAAGTTCAGGAGCATCAATACAGAGTTGGAAACGAGTCTCGATGGGTATTCGCGGCCAATGACGCACAGACCCTTGTCTACGAACAAAAATCCAGCGACAGCATCACCTGGCCGCCAACACCAGACTCCCTGTTCCAAGTGGCTTGGAAGAAGCCGACAGACGCATCGTTTCTGGTTCCAGTGGGGGATTGTGTGACAGTCACCCGAGGGTCACCTGCCGCAGAGACATCCCCAACTTCGCCAACAAATTATACCAACCATTGGGTAGACAGTGCCGCGATCAACTAAGAGCAAGGTTAGCTAGAGATTTATCGGTCTACTTATACAGGCTTGATTCACGGAAAGGCACATACCTCGTAGGAATGAGGCGAGTTTCGGTGAACGAATAATCAATGGGGTGTCTCCCCTGCTCACTCAACCCATTTCATACAGGACTATCACCTACTTCGACTGTGCCGCAGTAGTCCCGCCTCACTTTGAAACTCAGCCTCAGTAGCTGCCGCTTGGAAAATCCTCTTTGTGAGTGACTTTCTCGCCCACCCCTCTCAACACGAAGGTGTTTGCGTGGACTTGCATATAATACACATCATAGCAAGAACAAGGGGTTGCCTGGTTAGCAGGGTCCCAGGTGACATTTACAGGATCGTTCCACCTCAGTACTATTCAATAGACCTGGGTGGGGGGGGCACACCCTCCTATTCCCCTCTTTCCCCGAGATGCTTTGTTCCACACATCTTAGAATCCCATTGTTTCCCTGCAGACAATACCGCTGATGTCTTCTTAATGGCTTTCCAACCGGGCGTCATTGATGAACTCAATCTATGGTTGATAAAGGGCTGGGCACAATATTTCGCCAATAGCTTTCTCTGGCATTGATTGTGGTAGACAAGTAATTCATGTGGGCAGCCGGGTATGATGCCCGTGCTCACGAGTCTTCCGTACTCTTGTGACTAATGTGATATTTTGACCAGTCGAGTTAGTTCCCCTGAACGGATTCGGACGAGCTGTGCTAGGATGTATATGCATTCCAGAAGAGCATAGGGGCTCAAAGTTCGCTAATTCTGAGATGTTTTGGCTATCTTAGGACAGAGCATGGGCTTTAGTACCTTCCCCTAGTGTTTAGGCACCATGATAGGCTTGTTGGCGAGTTAGGATTTTGTGCATTATAGCTCCTGCGAGGCAATTAGTTGTCACGGGGAGATGTACTGCATCGAGATCCCTAGCTACCTTACCAGCAATCCCCAGACTTGGAGCTCCCTGCTTGGAGTGGTATATTCCTAGTGACCCGACAAGGATAGGCACGAATCCTCGCATCCCGCCACCTGAACAGCTCCCTAGTGACAAGGGCCCAAACCGCTCACTGATACTCGATAAGCATTAGCCAGCCAGAGTGTAGTCTTAAGTGCAAAGTGCTGCCCTCGAAGTCTCCGCCTACCCTCCTTCCTGCACTCCTTCGACTTACGAATGTAAGACCAACCGAGCGCGATCATTCGAGTGATTTCCCAGACTCCCTCTACAGAAAGACAACATGGAACAGCCCATCGCGCCTAACGTATGCAACTGCACTCCAGTAGCATCGGCAGTTGCTTATTCATGATCCTCCATCTCATACGACTTCCACAACGCAACTCCATCTCGGAAGGAGGCAACCGTTTTGATCGACATTAATCCTTGCTTACAAAGCTCCCATTTGTTTGCTGAAAGATTAGTGCTGGGATGCCCTGCATTTTCGATCCACACCCAACCTGACGGAATATTGGTCTGCAGATACGGTAAGTCAATCTAACGTTGAGACCAGCGCTTGGTGTCGTACCGGATCATCACTCACACTATCCCATCCGGGTATAACACTGATGAAAAGGTTCTGTTGTCGACACCTGTAGCCTAAGTACAGAACAGAAGGCCTCAACGAGCAATGGCCGTGAATCAGTAGTCCATAGAGTTCGCGGTTCTCATGGTGGCCGGGCCTACCCTCGCCGTCAATCCTGGACTTGCCCACAAGCCAATGAGCCCGCAGCGACTGAGGCTCGCGGACCAGCATGTGACATGACAGCTTCAGACTGGTTCTTGAAGATCTCATCTGTATCACCGGGTGTTTTCAGTCAATTCACCCACTACCGTGCGCGAGCAAAGCAGGGTATCGCACATCGCATTCAGTGGGTCGGCCCGCTCCATCAGATGGCTCTATCACTGAACTATCGGACACGCCTCCAGTCCATCTTCGGCAACACCTGGAGGCTTGATGAATGCCAACTGCATCCGATGATGTTACGTGGGAGAGGAGGTCGTGGGTAGTACGTGCTAAAATGGACGTCATGTCTTCAGTTATAGCGTCTAGGCTTGGTCGTGCAAGCGCGGTCGTAGTCATGGCTCGTTTGGTACCTGATTGACATGAGGGATCCAACCCAGTTGCCATGATTCTTACACTGCGACTTTCCTCACTCACCTAAGCCCTAAGGACGCAGATCTGACAAGATGCCCATCTACATGAGTTGGGGAAAACTGCAACTATACTATGGCGCTTTTTGGCAATTTGGAGACAGGAGCCAACTTTTACCTAGATCGACTTTTAGTGCTAGATGTGCCTACTGCGACCCGAATCGGATATAGTGTACACGGCAAAAAACACACCACTAGCCCATTGCATGATATGGTTATCCGGATGAACTGATCCCGGAAAACCTGCATCATGGTGCGCGCTTTGTGATAACACATGTTGCCGGAAGGTATCCACACCATACTAAATGCACTCAGCTCTGATATTACTCGACGGTGGCTTGTGTTGGTTGGCCCGGGTTGAAGTAACGGAAACACGACGAGCGTTTCAATCAGACAAGAGAAACCAGACAAGGGATAATGCATGAGTAGAGTTTCAGTGTGCGATATAGAGCAGGAACTATTCTTAAGCCGCCGATGCTGCCTCCTGGTCCGGGTGGTTAACGTAAGACCGATATGTGATAAAATAGATGATAAGGATAGTCACTTATTCAACCTGGCGAATGTGTGTAGGGGGCCGGCATAGGATCGCCAACCCCATGTCTTTGCTGGCTGGACTGCGACCTCTCTAGAGCCCGGATGGCTGAGATGACTGTCCTCGCGCTGCACATTGAAGAATAGTCCTGCGGTCACAATATTAGCCAGATGTGACAGGCAAGAGAGGTTGCAGCTCGGCGAATCTTTTCCCAACGCAGATCAAGGTTAAGGTCGGCGATAGTGCGGGAAGATGTCCCGGTGGCCCCGGTGGCTTGCATATGTTATCATTATTGCGGACTGCGCCGCCAAGGCGCCAAATTTACCTGCCCTGTCCCGATTATAATCAAACGTCTGGGCGCCTCGAATACGTCGTGGTTCTGTCATAGGGCTATCCTAGATCATTTCGAAGTCCGGATATGATAAGCTAGATACGTGTGTGAGGCACCTCATCCCATTCTGAGGGTTGCCACCTTGTCTATCGGCAGCGGCTTTCGATTGCGAATGTGTCTCTTCAACTTATTCGGCTTAGCAAGTCATACACTTGAACTAATTTGTGTCAGTAAGTAAAATCTGCTTTCAATTGTCGCCGATATGGCTGAACCAGAGTCACTGGCAGCAAACATTCAGACTAGGACGTGGCATAACGCCGAAATGCATCTGGTAGTACTCTTAGCTACAAAGTAGCATTCCAGCTCTCTACCTCCAATCTTGCTCCTCTGGTTCGTAGCTACCCGTAACCCTATGCAATGAAGCATACATTTTGGTTCTATTTCTGACCATGCTATCTGAGGCTTCTCTGGCTCTAATGACTTTGTACTGTACCTTAAGACACGTTCATCAAACAGAGACCGGCGTGGTACTTGATGCTCCAGTTATGCAAAACTCCTGTGACGCTAATGGTTTCTACGCGTACGACGATCGACGAATAGAAAAGGGAGAATAGAACACACAAATAACTTGGTAGTCATCAAATACTATTGCTGTCGAGGTGCACACACTATATTAGATGCCTCCGGTTTGAATATCAAGTTATTCGACCCCGGCTTGCGTCAATTGACCCCAATACTTGTAGGTAGTTTGATGTTGGTGCTCGGTTAGAGTTAAAGGAAACATTGTTGAGTGATTAGGTGACGGCGCAACACTTACACTTGCAGGCGTTAAACATGGATCAAGTAATGGAACAATTTTGTGATTGGATGCTGAATATGGAACACCGCATCTGCAACTTGATCATCTCCAAATGGACAAGTAAACTGTGACCCAAGGATATGTGATAGACTGTCCCTGGATCGATGTGACTCTGCCCTCCAACAGTAGGGCCCAACAGGTCTGAGGCAACTACGAAGCCAGGACCGGAAACAGCGCGCGAGGATCTTCGAGCTCTCGACGGATGCGGCGATAGAGAATACGCTGCTGGATGATTCAGGCTCCACGACGACCGGCCTCTGCCAGAACGGTATGAGCGGAGCGGTGAAACATCAGGCTCTGCCTTGCGCACTAGAACATGAGCTGCATCACAAGCTCTCTGTCCGGCGTCCATTCCGTCTCTCAGTGCCCCTTGAGGACGGTTCCGATTCTGTATCACAATCAGGCCAACAAAACTCACGACCAAAAACACCCCGTGAGACTCTTCGAGCTCAAGCAGCAAAAAGACACTACTGGATGTTACTGGATGATTCTGGTTTCATTGGGATCAGCGTACTACGCCAATAAGGGTATAAGTGGATATTACACTCAACAATATCGGCGCTGCTGTTCGCTGGCTCTGCTCATTTGTGGGTAGATGCATACGAAATCAGCTGGGAGGGTCCATATCTCTACGCCACCAACGGCACTATTTGAGGCAGGTTGGTTACGTAGGTGTGTCTTGATATACGATTTTATGGTGGTGCAATAACGAACAAGGCCGCGGGTCTGTTTCCGAGCCCACTGGTGGTCTTCTTTTCCTGCTGGAGCATGGAATTTTGTTGTCTTCCTAAGGAGAAAACGCAAAGCGTATTGGCTGGAAGATCAGATTGACAATATACTGCTCAATACAAGTCTGCGACTCATTTTTGGTTAGGTGGAAAAGACTACGAATTGGGATAGTATCTCCTATAGACTTGTTCTCTCCCCTGCTCTTCCTCGGCAGTCTGGCGAAACAAAGGTAGCGTGAAGTAAAAAGCCACTTTGATTTCTTATGGCAACTAGATCATATCTCAAGTAAAGCGGTTTCCCTCCGTGTCTTTCGATTCCATCACAAAGCCGTACAATCTCTTCGCCCATTTTCTTGAGGCTTTCTTTGCTCACTAGTGTCTGGCCCCCTGGGGTGGGATACGTGAGCTAGTCCTCTGCAACACTCTATGATCGACCAGCCCAGCGACCAGGTACTATATAAACCCGTACTTCCTTCATCAGATAGAATCCTCTTTGCTTTCTCTCTTCACTTTCTTCACTTTTCTCAACCACAAGACCTTCACAACGATGTGCACCTCCGAAAACATCACCATCAACTCTGCTCATGAAGCACATGGCCTACCTATCATGACTTTGCCACGGACCAACGACCCAGCTCATCAGTTAGAGGAAGATTATTATTCCTCGTGCTTCGACTTCTCCTATCATAGTCTATCACTTGAGCTTGAATGGCTAGGCAGTGAGGGTATCCTTTCTATTCTCCCGCCGTTTATAAGTAAGGTAAGAAGGCTGGTAACATTGACACGGTCAGGTCAGTCAGTCCGCGAAGTCAAGGACTAACTGACTGAACCATGGAGCTTTCGCTTTCCAACCCTGGCTATAATAGGAGATCTCGCGACGAATAAGTTGCGCATGGCCGACCACCCGAATACCGTCTCTTTTTTGCTCATCAGCGATTTATTGACCAGAACCTTCACAGAAGCGAGTTACGCCAAAAAGCAGCAGCAAGCTCTAACAGTCGTAGCACCCCAAGATACGATGCTAGCGGCTGTCAACCGAACGCAGGCGGAACAGCCTACCAGTGCAGGTTCGGCTTTAACTACATTCGTCCAGCCGCCTCAAGATCGTCCAATGACAATAAACATCCGACACGGGGGTCAATGGAGTTAAGTGCAGGCTTCCCCGACTGACTCTTCAGCGGAGAATACAGGATATACGTCAACAATACGCAAGCCTGGACTTGCAGCTATTTTCGTCAAAGGCTTGGCATCAGTCCCGAGGACTGTGCTGATATGGATGACATCTGCTTAAGTACCGAGGAAGGGGATGGTTTTCTACTCGAGGGAGAACTCTAGTTACTCAGAATCCGATCTTGTATTTCGAAATGCAAAGCATCAACCCAAGGCTTGTCTCAGCCACGCAAATGTCAAGCATTTATACTCTTGGCACGCACAGCCCCCTCTCAATATCGAAGCCCAAGAGTGTGGCCGCCCCAGTCCTGATAATCAAATAGATATACCACTATAGTCTTTTTATTGTCTTTTGTCTCATCACGGCATATGATTGGAGATGGTCGCATGTTTCCTTTGTTTCGAATCCTAAAGGGGGATCCTAATATTTTAAGGCTCAACAATGTAAACCACGGTTTATTACACAAGTATTCAAGTCTATCTATTCGCTGTAGCCTTCCACGCTAAAGGAACCACTGTAATCATTGATAAGAGTGTCGTTTGACCGATTGTGATCGAAATTCGAGTAGCGCACGTTGACAAATCGATTCCACTCTCGCTCACGGTTTCTGTGCTCTTCCTTCATATGGTCGCATACAATAGTCCATTCATCCTCTGTAAAAGGATAATTACCACTACCACTGGTCGTAAAAGGTTGGCCACATAAGCCGCAAGCGCCAGCTTTTGATAATATCGGTCGAGGAATAGGCGCGAGAAATCGTAATGGTGCTCTATCAACAATTGAAACGTCAGTCTGTTGCTCTCAGGGAATTATTAAAAAGCCATCTTCAACCACGGTGGACCTACTTTGAACGCGCCGCGGACACAACGAGTCTTCAAATACGTCTTGAGAAGCTGGCGAGTGGAAGTTATTCGGACTTTGAGATAATGGGTATCGAGGTAACCACGAAAGCTGCGCCAACCAATGCTGTGGTAAGTACGAACCTCGCAGTCTTCGTCAATTTGTTTTCCAATATCCGTGAGAGCTGATACACATTTGGATTCGGAAGTAGCGCGACAGACAACTTCAAAATAACAAATGCGTGGAAGTTCGAGCTTTTTTTGGGACGCTTTTGAGAGTCTCTCACGAAGTGTTTGGCTCATGGCGAAGTTGAGAGGGGATGTTATCTCATAGTAAGGAAGACGTGTCAGGCAATAGAACTATATGCAAGCGAAGCTGCTTCCAGCAAGGTGTATGTCATTACATATTCTAAACTGAAGGTATTTATAATATATCCTCTATGTTCTTTGCATTCCCAAATGAAGCAGTGTGAGTGTTGAATTGTATTGACTCCTAGTATTTGCAAACTAGTGTCAAAGGGGTGTTATCGAAAGTACTACATCCCAGCACCAACCTCTCGAAATGCAACACAAGCTGGCTAGTCAGCGATGCGTGTCGGTGTGAAAGATTGACTATTCGCGAGATGAAGTTGGGCTGTGGAAAATGGGTGGGAGGCCCTGGCCCAAAACCCCCAATGACACATAATCATACCCGGAAACCATCCTGCCAGTGAAACTAGAGGATAAGGCCTACAAGTTACTTGGGCGCGAAACCTTGCTTTCCATCAAGGTATGAGCCAGGATATTTGATAAGACCTCAAGTTGACCTCCGGCCCGTACCCGGCTGATCCTATTCGTAGATTAGGAGCAAGATATCAATGGGAAGGCGACTGCAGGGCGGCTGTAACTAACGAGATTAAGCTAACCTATGTTTGTATCTATACTTTCAGTTATACCTGTCCTTCTTTCGTATCTGTTCCAGCCTCGGGGGCCTCTCTTTGGTCGCTATACCAGAAGTTAAGGGATATTTAGTACTTAGGCCAGGGAATGAATAAGTATGGGATGCTTCTGGTGACTGGCCGTGCACAGTCGATTATTGAAGTACAGTCTGTTCTGTAACTGCATTCACGCCTGATGAGCAGGCGCTGATACTATTACGAACAGACTAGCAGGATGAGGGACGTAACGCTATCATGACCTCGCTAAGGCTCTCTTGGAATATTGGTCCATATCATTGTATGCCGTCCGATATGTACCTGCCGCCTGAGAGGATGGTCTACCTTGTTAGTTGGCCACGTCTCGTTCTCGGTAGTCTGGCAAGTTGCCAACCTGGTCATGTCTCGCTTGTCCAACTTCATGCAGAGTACCAGTCATAATTTCATCCCCAAGGCGCCACGCATTTGCATTTCGAACAAACACCAGTACTCTTTGGTACAGCGGCTGTCATGGACCGGTGAAGCCGGATACTGATACTAATACTAATCCTACCTTTGTACCGGCTTGAATCCTGCTTGAGAGACCATACAGTACACATAAACCTAGAACACGTATCGACCTTGAAGCACGCGTGTTTGATGCAGGACGCAACCGACGTTCATGAATTTCCACCGAGGTAGACAGGGGTAGTTTTATCTGCTTTCTCGCCGCTCAACATGTACACGTTTCTCTTTCACGCCTGGTTTGCGCGCAATGACGCCCGAAATATCGTCCCATATTCAAATCCTACCCCGGTTGCCATCTAGCCAAACGTATTGCAAGGTGGATTTAATGCGATCAGCGATTCACTGCAGTCTTCTGCCAATACATGAGGCCCTAGGGGCCTGGTTATCATGCAACCGGTAGAAGAGGTATGAAAGACTGCAGCCTGCAGCCTACCGCTCGGAAGAGGAGGAGGTTCGCCTCGCTCAATCATTTGGGTATGAGGCATTTTTTTGTTTGTGCATACCTAGCTGATTGGGCGAGAGGGGGCGCCTGTGGTGCCTGGTTTCCGCGGATCTCGTGGTCGTCCTTGGGCATGCACACACCGAGTACGCGAAGCGTTCGTGTGTCTTCATCATGAAAGGCTCGCCTAGAAAACGGTGAAACCCCTGCTTTGGACAGGGGCAGGTGCTAAGTACGTGATATGCGGTGTGTTGAGGGGACCAAGGCATCCCAGGAGTAGACTCTACTTGCAAGCTCTGTTACATAGTCCTACTCAAGGTGTGGCCGCTTTAAGCGGTACAGCCCCCAGGGCGATGACTAGAAGGTGCTAGGGCGTAATGCCTCGCCGTGTTGGAACCATTAGCTAGGTTCTTGGCAAGAAGAATGCTATTGTGAGGCAGACTGACCACAGGGGCTAGATCATGATGAGAGCTACAGGATTTGAGTAGTTTTCGGGCAAATACTGAGTCTATAGCTATAAGAGGGCGCGATATCTCATTTGCCTACTTCTCCTCTATTCATCAACATCTACCCCTTATCTTGTTATTTTACACTTCACTCTTGTATTGAGAGCCTAGCCATTCTCATATTTCAGTGCCAAACGGCAACAACACCTTCGCTATGGAACCTCGTCTAGATCATTATGGTGGCCTAGACAAGCCGCGGCAAAAACTCGATGCATCGAGGGACGCTTTATTTGTGGCCATGGAAAAATTCAAATACGGAGCCAGGCAATCCCCCACCCCCTCCCTAGACGGTCTTCTCGACACTATGCGCCGTTTCAACGAGTGTATGAAATTATATCCTGATATGAACACAACTTGGATCAATGAGCGAATGATTCACCTCGAGATTCTGATCCAGTATTATTCCTGCGTCGGCGACAAGATCTCTCTCAACGATAAAATTGAAGAATACATCGGCACGTCTTGGCCCACTACAGCTTCATTCGCCAAGTCCTGTATCTCTAGCTTACGATGTGATGGGTTCGCCGACGAAGCGAAGAAGCTGACACCCGCACTCAAATCAAGGTGTCGTACTTGGGATTGGAGCCTTTACTGTGAGACGGCTTCCTTCCTACAGCGAGTTATAGCATGTTATCATCACGACATACACTGTTGGCGTCAGATTTTGATGACTGGGAGGCTACAGCCACTGAGCCGCGAAGATCCCGAGAGACTGGCCGTGTTCAGACAAAAGAATTTGGGGCGAGTTAAGTTGGACTAGGTGGATAGTGGCTTGGTAGTTTCGTTTTGTACGCTCATTAAAGGAAGGCAGTGTGCGATGTCTTATTTCTTTTGCTTAGCCAAGTAGACGAGGCTTCATTCGAAATTTCATACTAGGTACCTACTACATTGATGTTTAGTAACTTTACTGGGTGAGAAATTGGGGTTAAACTACTATAATTGGTGCATTTCTTCCTGTGAAAAAGTCCCAACCTAGGAAGGCCTTGAAGCGACACGTGCGCCATGTTCCTAGACCTATTGCCAGCCCCCTAATTGTGTTTCCAATCTAACTACTCGAACCTGTTGCCGTTCGCCATAATACAGCATCGAAATTGAGCTGTTCATCATCGAGCGGCTTCAATGACTGGTTCAAGGTCCGAATGCCCTCGCCTCCTTCACACTTCGACCATTTCCGACCCAATTGCCGATCGAATGAACGGTTCCGGGTCTAAATCCTTCTAATCAACAGTACTTCATGATCCAACACTTCGTCCCATCGCCAAAGTCCCACTCTTCTTTCTGGCCACTTCCTCCTAATGTCTGGCGACGCGCGGATTTTTCGATGTCGACTCCCAAAGGGTGCAACTCTTTTCGAACTCGAGAACGAGACAGATGGTAAAACAGAATGTAAGGGCGAGGAAAATGTGCAGCGCGAGCACGAATTGCTCCTATACAGGTTTTGGGATGAGTAAGGGGGCCGAGAGAAAAGCTTAGAACAAAAGCGCATTCGCTCTCTGAAGTACTGCGTCTTCAAGATACTCGGATACAGCTCCAATGAAACAGCGTACAATGTTCAATGGGTAGGGTACCCACCGACGGACACACCTTGGGAGGCAGAACAGAAGATACAAGAAATCGCGCCAATCTCCGATCTTCGGTTCCAACGCGATCCTCAGAATCTGAATCCTTCCGGCTACGTCCTATAAACCTTTGGTTACCCAGACGACTTTGGCCTTCAATTTCACATTATCCGAGCCATGCAGCCTCAAACTTCCCATGATGACGGGGGCGACCGACAATGGATGCTATAGGCGCGATGTGGAAGCATCACCGGCGGAACCGGCCTTGCTATATGTCAGCCCACCAAGCCCCGCTTCCTATCCAGCGCTCTGGAACCAGAACAGTGTCATGCAGACCGACTTACTCCTAGGGTTTCGTGAGCAGAACCGTGCCATGGGACGCATTCACGAGATAATGCAGCATAATGGGTTGCACGGCGTGCTCCGCAAGATCAATATCGTTAGCTCGTCGCGGTGGGTGCCTGGCCCACACAAGGACAAGGCTTGGTGTATTCTAAGCACGAATATATATACATATATAATTTATTAACGCCCGGGCGGCGAAGCCGAAAGGGCAACTATCGCTAATCTATAGTACATTCTTAAGTTGTTTCCTTGTCACCCAAAGCCCCTACACACTCCATTTTCGGCTCATGTCACTCCTTTTCCGTCAGTACTTTCCTAGATGATCCCGTGTGTTAGTAGCGTTCCCTAGCAAGCCAGCTTGAAGGCCCTTCTTCAAGTGTTCAGCATCCTATCCTCGGCAGCTGAAGCGGCGCCTGCTGTGTGAGGCGCGGGGTGGTTAGTATTATTTTAGTATTATTTTAGTGAGAAGACTGGTATGTGTCCAATCGGCCTGTCGCTATGGCAAATCGTATAGTTGCTCGAACGGCCTCCATGTCGGGAGACCAAAACCTGTCGTCCGATGGTGATTTGCCGCCTAAGTAGAAGGATGAATTACTTCTGTGCGTATCTGTGCACTGGAGCATCTCTGTCCGGTATGCTGTCCATCTGCTGCATCGGAAGAAGAAGTGTTCTACTGTCTCTCTTGCTTGTCCGCAGTCGCACTGGTCTGTCGATGCCGCCTCGATTCGATAGAGATATGCGTTCAGTCGAGCCATCCCTGTCCGGAGCTGGGCCAGGACGCTGGCTTCTTTCCACGAGAGACGATCGTATAACTGTCGTGTGTGTTTTCCTGGTAGAGCTGTGTCGATCTTTTTGGAGTATCTCCCGACGTGTTCCGGCAGGCTTGCATTCGCTTCCCGCTTAGTCCGCGCCACGTTCAGTATCGTCGACTTGGCTCCGGGGGTCTCTACCCCTGGATGCGCGCCTAGCTGCGTCGTGCTTTTGGCCTCCCTCTTCGCTCGATCCATAAGTTGATTTTCCTCGCCCGTCGGTAACCAGGCGATAGTTATGCTGTTTCCTTCCTTCTGAGCTCTTGAATGGCTTTATAGGCTTGGCAGACATGTCGCTGTCCAGACTGTTGGCGTGGTTTCCTCAGTGTGAACACCGCGGCTCTATTCCTCGTGAATAACAGGATATTCCGGTAGCGAAGCTTCGGTAGTGAGTGCAGCATGTCTGCAATAGCCGCTAGTTCTCCCGTGAACGGGTTTTGCTCTTCTCTTGCGCCGAGAGTGACAGCACGGGTCTCGCACATAGGGCTCGTTCTCGTGGACGTCCTTATTTCGACGGCTCCCCCGTATCCTACGAGACCGTTCCTTGCTGAGCTGCTCACGGCAATGCGCACGGCCCAGTCGGTACGCTTGACCTCAGTTTCCGCGTCCGACTCGTCTGCGATCGCCCTTATCCGCCTCTCCCACGGGGCTAGTGCGAATGGTTCGATGGTTTCCAGCTCTTCCATCGGTATGTCTTTCAGCATGTCCGCTACTTGGTAGATTGGCGATCGGTGGTATCTCCGGAACTTCCGTATCCGCGCTGTGCTGCTGCGAAGAGGGTTTGTCGGTGGGAGGGTGTGGATGTCCGTCCACATTTTAATTGCCCTCCGCCAAAACCGGTCTTGGACTGCGGCAATGTGGGCCTCGGCTTCCGCCACGCTCGTAGCCACGGTCATGAATGTTCCCACAATCGCCTGAGCCCCTATCCTTTGGATGCGGTGGACGGGTTTCGCTGCCCTGTACCTGCACCCATGCATCCAGACGTTTGACGCGTAATCCACCACCGGCGCCACCGTCGCCGTGAAAAGCTGTCGCGCCGTGGCAGGGGAGAGCCCCTTGAGCCGTCTCAGTTCCAGGACGGCCTCCAGCCCTTTGGCCGCGGCTTCGGCAATGTGTTCCTTGTGCTTGAGCTTCGTGTCCATGATAACCCCAGGATCTTGACGTGTTCCTTGGGCCGTACGTCCCGTCCTTTGATGGTGAAGGGTGCCGGGTCGGCTTTGTACGGCTGGCGCGCAAAGTGAATGATGGCTGTCTTGTCCGCTTCGAACGTCGCACCGCTCCTCCTTTCCCACGCGAGGGCGTCGTTGATGATGGCTTCTATCCCTTCGCGGTTGCTCCGCGCCATTGGGCCTGTGACCCAGGCCGTAAAGTCGTCTACAAAGGCGACAGCGCCCCCGTAGCAGTCGATCCGCCGCTGTACCAGATCTGCATTAAAGAAGAGGAACAGAATCGGAGACAGAGGAGGCCCTTGGGGCAAGCCAGCCTGTGGTAGGTTACGACTTTCGGACGTTTGTCCGTTCACCAGAATCGTCGCCGTACGACCTGAGCAGAAAGCGCGGATCCAACGGAGCAGCTGATCTTGTATTCCTCGCGCTTTCATCCTTTGGAGAAGCCTAACGTCGGATACCCCATTATACGCCCCCTTTGACATCGAAGCTTACCAGGCTGAGGACCTTGTGACCTCGCCAAGCAGCGTAGACTTGTTCTTGTAGGAGCATAAGCGCTTGCTCTGCTGACCTTCGTTTCCGGGCGCCGAAGTGGTTGGTTGGAAGGAGCCCGAACGTCTCGACTAGATGGGATATTCTTTCCGCAATGACGGACTCCATCACCTTCCCAAGCGTGGATAGCAGCGAGATCGGCCTCCAGGCTTTCGCTGCAGTGTAGTCTTCTTTGCCGGGCTTTCGGAGAGGGATAATTTTCGCGTGGCGCCATTGGGTTGGTAGCTCCCCTTCCTCCAACGACGTACGGAACAGCGTGAGAACCCGTTGCTTGACCACAGGCCACACTTCTTTCCAGACAACTACCGGCAGGCCGTCCTCCCCGGGTGCCTTCCAGGACTTGGCTACGAACAGTTGCCGCTCGATCTCTTCCATCGTGATCGCGCGCATCTCGATGGGCGCCCTCTGCGGGCGGTCCCCTTCGTCGGCAATCTCGTCCGGGAGCGGAGGAAAGAACTTGGTAAGCAGCTCCTCGGCCTGTTCCGCATGGTTGGAGGTGCTCGTCCCGTCCGCGCGAACGAGCTGGGGGACTTTCCCGAACGCCGTATCGTTACCCGCTTTGAGGTACTTGGCTGCCTTCCAGATGTTGTCGTTGTCGGCGAGGAACTCGTTCCAGTGCTTCTTCTTTTGCTGCCGGATGGCCTCGTGGTACTGTTTGGCGGCACCCTTCGCCGTCGCTTCCAGGTCATGCCTGGCGCCGCCTGCCCTCCTCTCGGCCCGGGCTCGGTTCCTCCAGTATTTGTAGATGCGCCGAAGTTGTGTTAGGTCCGTCGTCCACCATCGCTTCGCATACGGTGATGGCTTGGCTTTAGGGGTCAGTGCGTGCACCGCTTCCAAAACGACGTCCATCAGCCGGTTCGTCTGTTCTTGGACCGTACCACCCGTGGGCGTCGTAGCCAATGCTGCTGCGATCCGCGTGTTAATGTCCTTCCATGGGGCATTCTTAAAGAGAAGTCGTTCCTGGCTCTCTGCCGCTGGTGTAGTCGTCTCGAAGACCGTCTCGATGGTCCGGTGGTCCTACCCATGTTCCGTGTCGAGCACCCTACACTTGACTAAAGAATCCTTCATCTCTTCCGATGCTAGGACAAGGTCGATGGTCGTGCTATGGGCTCCGCCACTCCACGTTTTCGTGCCCCGCGGGAGCAGACTGCTAAGGCCGAATTCGGCCATGAAATGAATAATCGGATCCGCTTCTCCTTGTTTCTCCAATCGCACATCCTCTCCTCCCCAGAGCTGGTCGTGCCGGTTAAAGTCCCCCGTGATAACCACCTCTACTACCGTCCCCGTCCCCCTTCTCACTGCCTCGATAGCGGTGCGTAGCGTTTTGCATGCTTCTTGGAGCGCCGGGGGGATCCTCCACAGGGACGTAAACGGACGCCACAAAGACCGCATGTTCCAGCAGCCGCACGACTGCTGCGGTGATGTCTGGGGACTCCACCGGGACCTGTTCCGCTTCCACCTCCTTGCTGACCCACAGCATGCTCCGGATCGGCCACCTCCCGTCTCTCCGAACTGAAGGGACCATCTTGACCCACCTATGGTGTCCCATGGGTGTTGTTAGGAGCCGCCCCTAGGCCATCCTCGCGTGAGGCTCTTGAATCGAGATTACTGTCGCGTGCTGTACATCTTCATCGTTGAGGAGGCCGTCGTGTACGGGTCCTTGCTTCCTTACGTTGTTTTGAATGATGCGAAACGGTCTAGCCATGGTTCGATGGGTACAGCTTCGGACAGTGTCGGCTAAATGACTCGTGTGGTCCTCCACACGGGACGCACTTTAGAACGGTTGCTTCGCAGCCATGGTGGCTGTGTCCCTGCTTTGCGCATCGTCCGCAGGCCTGGGCGTTTTTGCACTGGAATGCCTTGTGTCCCACCTGCTGGCAGTTGTAACACTGTTCCGGCCGCTCTCGTCGCTCGAATACCCTCGTGAAGCCCGATTCGCCTCCAGCGTAAAAGAAACCCTCCTCGAGGAACTTCCGCGCCTCGGCCGCCTTCGTCAGGTAGGCGACCATGGAGCCGTATGCCTTCCCGTTGTCTTTCCGGCTCAGCCATGCCACCTTGGCGACTGTCGTCTCGTTCTCTTGCCCGAATGCCTCGGCCGCTCCGTCTCGGATCTCGTCGTTTTCGTTGAGGACTGCTGTGCGCCTGACGCTGTCCACCTTGATCGGGTATAGTTCGTCTCGCAGGACGCGAGCTCCTGACGCGTTCGTCTTCTCGGCGGCTTGCTTGACTAATCGGTGCTCGGTCTCATTTCGGCAGACGATCTTGATGCGTTGGGGCTTCCTGGGGTCCATGGTCACGGCGCGGCATCGCCAGTCCTTCTGTTCTCCCATCGCTCGCACCTCCTTCTCGATGGCGGCTCGAACCGTTCCGGCGGTCACAGCCGCCCGTTTGTCGTCCTCCATTTGGGATGTGTCGATGGTGCAGTACAAGGTATCGGTGAACGTGGAGGGTGTCGTGTTCATCGAGGTAAGCGTGCGTACGTTGCTCGGCTGGCTCGTCGGGGGCGTGCGTGCGACTTGCGCGTAAGAGGCCTGAGGGCTCGTCTGGGCGCTGCCGGCGAGGGCCGCACCGTTCTTGAGTTCTTCCAATTGCTGGGTGACATTTTGAAGCTCGGCGGTGAGCCGCTGGATGATTGCCTGCTGGTTGTTGATGATCTCTTTCAGGTCTCGGTCTCGGTGCGGGAATCGTGGATCTCGTTCTGGGAGCTGGCCACGAGCTCGTAGATGCGCTGCAGCATCTCCGGTCCGATGACTCATTGTTGCTCGAGCTTGTCTCTGCTCCATTGTCGCCTTCATTCGACAGTAGCGCCTCTCGTGCTTTGGCGCTGGGCTTCGCCCGCTTCGCTCTTTTGACCGACGTCGCGATAGAGTTTGGCGCGTCCACCACGATCTCCATCTCTGCACGGTCCTCCATTGTCGCGTTGGACGCCCGCCGCCTTTTCATCCAACTCCCCTTTCAGTAATGGAATAACAAATAATTGAACAATGATAAAATAAAGGTTCTCGGCTCCTCTGAAGGGCTACATTCATGTTGTTAAGTCGTGGTGCGATGAGTTATCTTCATCATACCAATGCCCAGAATGCTGGTGTGAAGGCCGTTCCAGAAAGTACAGGCATCTTGTCAAACGGAAAATTGAGCAATCCAGCAAGAACTAGACTCAGCGTTAGAGGCCGTATTTCAAGGTACAGCCATTACAAATCCCATGCTTTCTGTCAGTTACATCCATCGTCAGTCGAGAGTATGATGTGGCCCGGCTGGGGACCTCATTCCACCCGTCTGACTGAGCATGGCTAGAACTAGCAATGGATCGATTGAGTTGTAGATGAGCCACAACATGCTGTCAAACGTCCAAGCCCAGTCCGCGTGTTGTACTGAGAACCAAGAACGCCGGGCGACGCCCAAGAACTGTTCCATAAAGTGAATGAGCTGCTGGAAAATATCAAGGCCGTCCAGTCCGAGCTGGCCCACCACAGCGAAAAGTAAGTCTATCCATCCCCGCCCTCGTACAGCAGAGCTTTCCTACTCACGCACGCCCACATCTCGCCAGATTCATAACTTTGTAGGTCTCCACCGCTGTCGCAACGAGGTATACATCTAACCACAGGCGCCCCGACAGCACACAGAAGGTCGAACAGCTGTAAGTCACCGTGTATTCAGTCTGGCGCAGATCGTCAACTGACATCGAGTAAAGGTCCCTGCAACAAACTCAGAGGGTCACGGGCTGGCTGTCGCAGGTGAAAGCCCTGTTTGAGCGCTTCGTCCCCGTGGCCGATGCCGATCCCTTGGGCGACACGTTCTTCGATCAGGTATAAGCCTTGAGACAGGGAGTGTGGGGGCGAATTGGGCCATTCGCAAACATGATGATCCCTTGGCGCGGAACCGTGTTGTCTTCTGGCCCTGTATATGCCAACCGCCGGTGCTCCATTCCTCTGCCTCTGCCAATGCGCTGGCCTTTTGTAGCCTCGCCTATTCTTTTTCGCTATGCACCACGCAGTGTTGCTCGGCTGTCGAGCGGAGAATCGCCGGTGGGGTGCGTCTATCTCGATGATGTGAGCAGGTCAATCGTGGCATGCCTCTCATGCTGGTCTTGGAGGACTAGGTAGCTTCGTTGGCCTCAATGAGTCATTGTGTGACGGCGTGCTTCGGGTTCGATGGTCATTCGAAACAGTAAATAACAATCGTGGTCGCAGTGCTGTCGTCTCTCTTGCAACACATAAGCGACGGTCACCTCAACTGATATTCTTGGTAGTAACTGTCGTCATGCTGCCGTGCTCCAGTCGCCAGCTTATCCCCGCTCCTGTTGTGCTCGCCGCCATGCTGTGTCGAATTTCGACTCATATTGTCGGTCGCCGGTCATCGGCGTACGTTACGCGGCGCGTTGCCTTTTCGTGCCTACTCAATTACGTCGTTATGTCGGATAAGAAGTTGATCATGGCATGTGTCGCCGTTTCGAGCCTGCTTGCAATCGAACTAGTAGCCCGCCCCACGTAGCACAGCCGCTTCGCCCTGTGGCTGACGAGACCAGCCACCCCTTAACCCGCTTCTTTCACCTCTTCAATATTCATACTCTTTTTGCACGTGAGCCGAACAATAGCTTCGATGCAATGGTCAATCACGACAGTCAACCTTGAATACAGGTAGTAAACCTTCATTTTCTATATTCTACCAGAAATTTTGCCGCCAAGCCGTGAGGTTTCTCTCCTGTACGCAAAACTATTCCCATGCGTACCTCGACCGTTTGTCCTCTCCATAGAAGGCTAGACTAGCCTCTCGATACTGTTGTCGGGCGGCAAAGACGACATTTCAAGCGACTGCTTCATAGAGGCAGCAGCGTCACTGTCCGCAGAGTTCGCTCTATCGCTGATGATGTCCTCGGGCCGTCGTACACTACACTCCGCGCCATCTCCCAAAAGTGCGGGATTCATCGTACGGGGCCATGGCGGACAGAGGTCGGATAGGTCGCCCATATCGTACGTGTTTGGAAAACCTGCAGACTCGAACGGTTCATCGTGCCTTTTATTCAATAAATCCCCCCCCAAAAAGAAGTATAGGACTACAGTATGTGCGGACATCTCTTGAACTGGACGATCTCCATGATAAAGGAAAGCTCTTGATCGTTGGTGATTCCCCATGATGCGTCCTTCGAATAAGTGAGACAGGCGCCGGCGGGTGCCCTCCAATGCCAGCGCAGTACGGGGCTAAAGTTGAATGCAGCTTAGTGTGTCCAGCACCGTCTCCAGCTCTTCTTTCTGCTCTAACCAACAACAATACAATTCAAGTCCAATACTGGATGCAGTTCCTGACCGCCATATCTGGCGGTTTGCTGCTTTTGGGGCAATCTGTGACTCATTTTATTCGAGTCTGACAATGGACCTCCCTGCCCCCGCCAAATTGGTTTCGCCACCGTCTTTGGCAAGACTGGTGCTGTCTTCCCTAGTGCAAAACCGCGAAAACGGATGATGAGTTTGATTCGTATCCATACGATTCGTTCGACGACGATGGTGGTGCTGCGTTTGGCTCGGCTAGCCTATCTCCTCAGGCTGTAGTCGATACTCAGCAGAGCTAGCGAGCGTCGCTTGCACCTTCGGAGGGTTTCGTGTCGGGAGAATCGCTCCAGTGCGCTGGCCGCAAGCAGTTGAGCATCGAGCGAGCAACGCTTCCCTTGCTGCAGCTTGCTGATTGGGAAGAGGACGAAGCCTACGATGACGAGCCACTTCGCTGCATTCATTAATCGATTGAGTCCAAGGTAATGTACAACAATAGAGTTCTTTTGAAGGACACAGAGCCCGACCTTGTGCTGGCGCCGGGCGCCTACTGCAGGAGTTCAACGCAGTTCTATTGCAGTACAGTACCGCGACGACTACTATACTGGCCTTATATATAGAATGGACAAATTTCTATGTCAAACTGAAAGTACTGTGTCATCAGCTGCTTGAGTTTCTTTTCCCAGTTGATTTCTAACCCCGTACAACAGAGCGAGGTAGTTAAGCAGTAGGGCAAAAAGTGATGATGCACTTCGGAAATGTATTTCCGCGCCAAAACAGGCAGACACTTAACTTCCGCTCAAACCGAGTCCGACACTCGAGCCTTGGTCATGTACGAGGACCTATAGAATCTGTGCAGCGCAGCTTCCAAGCAGCATCCGACTGCAGTTGTTGGCCCTAATTATGTACATAGCCACAATAATACGGATAAATAGGAGGGTGCAAGCTATAAAGGCGGCAATGTCCCACGGGCTTGAACAGTTCCCCTCTTTCTTCTCTCACATCTGTTGCCCACAAACACGACTACGAGTCTTACCAGCGACCATAACAATCAGTTACTAAATGGGTGAGAAACCGAACAACGGCATGAAAAACGAGTATTGCCAAATTTGACTCAATTGCACACAGAGTAGCAAGCCATCTTACCACGACTTCAATAACAACAGAGTCAGACGAGAGCATCATTCGGTTGGATTCCCGCACGTCACAACAGGGCTCATAACAACTGGACCGAACCCTCGTATCCGAACCCTCGTATCATTAACACACCATTTCCTAGACCGCTCACAGACGAGACGCAGCAAGCCATGGCACCCAACGCTCCCACAGAGGCTTGGCATTTTGATGTTTCGGCAGGACGCGGTGCCACCGAAATAGTATGTATGCTTTCCGGGCATTGGGATACGCCAAAGCTAACGGCCATCCTGCCAGATTGGTCCAGAAAATGGCCCTAGAGAAGAGCACGGTGATGTACCTGATTTAGGCCCACTCCATCCCTCCCACCACTTCAACCTCCGCGGCGCTGAGTCGGATCATGATGACGATGAAATTGGAGGGTATATGCAGTGTGTGTCAGCTGGTAGCTCCAGACACCGCTCAATCTTCCGTTCTCCAGACGGGCAAGGCCCCCGCAATCGAGAACCTGCTAGGCCAGACAGCAGCAGGTGTGCCATAAGGCCTCCGGAACTATTGGGCACCATCAACGGGGCAGGCGAGATCCGTCGGAACGGTCCCCAGCCCATCCTTGGAGAGGCCGGAGAGGGTGTGGCAGGTCCGCAAGTCCGCGTGGCAAGATTTCAGTCGGGACACTCTGGGGCGAGCAGCTTCACCATAACCAGTGGCAGCCGTCGAACATTCCGACCTGGTACGAATGCTGGCTCGCCAGATGATCCTTTTCAATCGTACGATATCTCTTCACGCTGCAATCCTGGATCTTGCAGTTACTTTGGTGTCGCTCACGTTATCCTGTGCTGATAGAAGTCACAGGGCCTTTGGAGATATATTCAGTCACCGACTGTCTGTCCCCCCACTCCCCAACCTTCCAAACCCACGCTTGGATGACCAAGAAGGACTCGGCGTTCCGAGGTTCTTGGGGGGTATTAGCGGTCCTGGCGATGTTGGAATGGACCTCCCTGCTATTCTATACCATCTTCTGTTGACAGTGCGCAACCCAAATCCTGTCCCTGGCGATGTAATCCACTCCCTGGAGGCCTTGGATCGTATCATCACGAGTCTTATGGAGGCCTATCCCCAGTCGAACGCCGCGCCTCCTGCGTCCAACGAGACGATATCCAAGCTACCCAGGAAAAAGCTGGATGAGGAGATGCTAGGACTTGAGATCAAAGGGAAGTGTACAGTCTGCATTGACGATTTAGTCCTGGGAGATGAAGTCGTCGTGTTACCGTGTAAGCACTGGTTTCATTATGGATGTGTAGTGTTGTGGCTCAAGGAGCACAACACCTGCCCAATTTGCAGAGCCTCGATCGAGGGGGAACGGACAGGCGAGTCTCAGAGGAACGAGGTAGTATTGGGTTTGGAGGCCGAGCTATCTCCGACGCCGCGTTCAAGTGCTGCGGGACGGCATAGCTCGACCTCTCCGTCTACGGATCCGCCTTTGCCACGGCCCTCAAGAGTCAGAGGCCCATCGAATCCAAGTCGCCGTTCGACTTCCGGACCTCTCAGGGCTCGATTCACTGGCGATGGTCCTCTGTACTGGATCAGAGCCACATTTGGTAGGAACAATCGTTCCTGATCCGACGCCACTACTGTATGTCCGTCAGGATACGGATACGTCCAGTAACCCGCGTAGCTGGTTCGGGCAATTAGGTTGCGTCACATCAAACAGTTACACAGCTGTGTAGATACCCAGGAAAAGCAGGCTTACGCAGCTACCCGCCAGTTGATGACGAGCGATGCGCGCCTTGGTTCGGGTAGCGATGTCCTGGGCCGGGTGCATGGGTATGGGGCGGCGCGAGGGTAACACATCGAGCATGCGGTATGTGAGACCGGCCGGCGGCGGATCGGATATACATGTCCATTGCTTGCAAGTTTATACAAAATACATAAAAGCTAGCCGTCTTAGTCGTCGAAAGAGGAAGAAGGATGGGAAACGCATCAGCCATGGGGGTAGTAAAGATACTCGTGACAATTACCATGCAATTAGTTACACCTAGACTCTACTAGTCATACTAGAGTACATGAACGGGCGCTACCAACAAACAAGTCCCAAGTCATATCGATTAGTGGACGCAGCAGTAGCGGCCAAGGATGCTTCGAAAATGATGCCAAACACGCTGATCCTGGGCGTCGGCGAAGGGGTCATCAAACTTTTTAGCACATATTTGCTGCTCTACAAGAGCCGCCGTACGCCCCCGCCGAAGTATTCTCACGGCATCATAAAATGCCGCCTCGACGTTTATATCGTATTTTGCCGAAGTCTCGACAAATCCGCAGCCCAGCTCGAGCGCCAGAGAATGGCCCTCTTGAGCCGATACCACTCGCTCCAATTCGACATCGCATTTGTTCCCGATAAGCAGTATGGGCCCGAGGTGATGTGGATCTAGTGATTCCTTCGTCTGTCGAATATTCGCGTAGAGATCTCGTACGCTCGAGAAAGACGATCTGGAAGTAATGCTATATACCAGAAAGAAGCTTTGGCCGTGTTGTATCCATTGGTCACGCAGTATGGAATAGTCTTTCTGGCCGGCAGTATCTAGGACCTGGACTGCGCATGCCCGTCCATCGACAAGGACTTGTTTCTGGTCCGAATGCAGAGCTGGGAGCAAGATATGTTTGACTGGGCTACGAAGAAGCACTTCCTAACTGGGATGTCTGTTAGTTTCGCAGAGGCTAACTCGTAATTGACAGGCTGCAGTACAGTACAGTACTGTGTTGTTCTATTCCGTTTCAAAGCACCACTGCGGTGGTTCTAGACCTCACAGAACGGCTCACGCCGCATGCGGCTCTTACCTCAGTATCACCTGCCGGCCACCGCCACCCAACGATACCCGTATCTATCGAGACCGATCCTTCGTAGCAGAGATCCCTTTCGATTTTGGGTGGTCTCGGGAATACAGTCTTCACCAGAGCAACGAGGCTCAAGCTTATCGTGATGACCGCCGGAATGAATACCAAGCAATGTGAAAACGTCGGCGCTTCTTCATATCATGCCCCAGCATGCGCGCGGACGTTCGAACACCAGGCCTACACTAAATTGAGGAACATCACGTAAGCCTAGCTGCTCCTTGTTGTGGTGCCCCCTGGCTACCTCGTTCCAAGCTCCTCAAGCGTACCGACACTCAACACCCAATATCCCCAAGAAACGGAAGCTTGAGATACGAGATGCTCTTACAACACCATTTCATAAGAAGCTCTCTCAAAACGAAACCCTCGAACCACCACCCTCGGAGATGCTCCCCTCGCCTGCTAAAGATGTGGCCAATCCCAACGATAGACCCATGGGCCTCCATGGGCCCGAAATCAATTTGTTGCAGCGCTCTCGAGATTGCAGATATTCAAGCTTTGCTGCCGACTCAATGAGCTCTCCGGAGACTGCGTCTCTTACAACCGCATGCGCGCTTCTTGGGTCGGAAAGTCGTACAGACCCCGTCTCCAGTATTTCTGCAATGCCCTCTCCACCTTATAACTTACCGAGCTTCAGCGCGCATAGCATATATCGCCTTGCTGCGACGGAGTGTATACCTGGTAGCAAGAATCACATGAAGAAAACGGCAGTCGACCGTATTTTGACAGACCCATCAATGGTCCAGAGACATCTACTTGTCTTGCAACAAGAACTAAAGCGCAATCGAGATGCATTTTACCAGGCTCTCCAACGCAGAAATGTTATGGAAAGAGAGAATCTGAAGAAAGAAAAGCGCCATTTACTCCAACAACAAGCTGTGTGGCTTTCTGTCGCTCGTAGCCTCCAATCATACAAGGGCTTGATGCTTCAGAGGGACGCTCTTATTGAACGGGCCGTAGAGGCCTATGACCAGAGCATTGACACCAAAGAGTATGAGCGTTCGATGGGAGAAATAGAGTTGAAGCTGTCGGAGCAATAGTATTCACTTGGTTTATGTCTCGCAGATGCCAAAATCGAGGACGGAAGCATGACTGATGGAAGCAAACTACAACATCCAGCAAGGATGCCGTGGGGCGCCGTGGAGTAGCCAGCGGTGCTCATAGTTTCATTAGCTCCTAGCCGCAATTCGTGCTGATCGCCTGTCTCCACGGCACTGAGGCCCGCACTCGCTTTCTCTGATTTCAAACTGAATGGGATGATGGCGATGCGGCCAGTAGCGGTGTGAATTGTGATTATGCGCCCTCGCAGGGGTCGCGGAGTCGCAGCTGTCTCCTCCGGGCTTTTTCGGTCGGAACTTGGTGCAGAGCGCGTGTATTCGGGTGCCGAGCCACCATTGAAGTCGTCCGCATCGGGCTGTCGTCGTTGTCGTCTCTTCGGGCTCGGGCTGCGGGGGGGAGACGGCATGGTCGCAGTATGTCACCGTTAGCATTAGGCGAAATTGTAGGGCGCCCCCGCGACTCCCTCCCCTCTGCATCACCTACAAGCCAAATACGTTGCCTTGCACTAAGGAAACTCTATGACCTAGGAAAAGCAGTATCCGCCACCTACTGTAAGGTTAGTGGTGGGGAGTGAGGTGGACTAAATCAAAGATACAGTTCCAGAAACTGTTACTCACAGGTGTTAGACCCCCATTGTCCCTACAATAGCGGTCATAGCAAACATAGGTTGATGATCCCCCACCGGTGGTAGTCGTGGCAGACGAGATGGAGCCCCGGGGCGGGGGGTTGGGGTTGGGGGTTGTTAAGTGCGGGGTCACCATCGTCGGCAGTGGGTCAAGCAGCGCGTAGGTGATACCCCATTCTTCTAGCTACAGTAAGCCTTTGATCTACCCATCTACCCACTAATTGAACTTCGTCAACACCGCTCGAGTGCGTTTCGCCCCCTACCCTGGTACCAGCGCGGTTTTGCAACGTGCCTCTTCTAGATCAGCTCATCCCTCGATGGTCGCCGATGACGACGTGATATATCTGGGTACGATCGCTAGGACGCGTCAAAAGGTACTGACCCCGTCCACTGCTAGGAGCAGACGGCAACGGGAGCCTCGACCTCATCCAAACCCGCGGCCAGTCCCATCCAAGCGCCTCCAGCGTGCCCAGAGCTCCAATAAATCGAGCTGCACGCGGCGCCAACCAGGACGCACACGAGCAGTCGTACCTACTGAAGCGAGATCTAAATTGGTGGAGGTCGGGCATGTCAAGGACTCCACCGGCATTCGGCAAAAGGTGTACGCCTACTTCAACCGACATAGTCGATTCTACCACCAAATCGGCCGAATTCCTGGGGCTAAGCGAATCTCACACCATGTCGTCGAGTATCATCCGCTCTTTCAGGGATACTCGCACGAGGAAGTGAAAGCTGCGGTCTTTAGCCGCTTGGACACGAAGTTTGGACCGTTTCTTGACGATGGCGAGGCTTAGTAGGGTACGCTTGCTTAGCGGTCGGCCGGCTAGAGCGGCTAGACACGTCAAAAGTCTCTATTTGCTGTACTGTACGAAATTGGGCGATGCAGAATTGAGATGGTCATTCTTAAGGCACGAAACACTTCTCTTGAGCACTGGATAATAAAATTCCGATCAACTGAATCAATTATACGATCGGTGTTTATGGGGTGGAAGTGCAGGTCCATGGATTTGAAGACATGGAGTGTAGTAGATTGATCCACGTAAGGGTGAATGGAGTATATGTACACCGTGGACATAGCAACGCTATTCTGAGAATGTGATGCTGAGTGGAGTTACTCAGAACTATTTATCTTCTGGACATCACAACCACTCGCAGTTCTGGCCACTGACATTACCAATATCCTCGCACGAGCTGTCCCTGACTTCATGAGTCTCCACCTTTCTGTCGCGAACAACGGGTCTAGTTCCTCAATCAGGCCTGCTGCCAACCAACTTCACAACATTTGGCTCATCGGAATGGTAGGGCATCTCCCGGAAACAACATATAGTGGACCACTCAACCTTAAACTGTTTCAGCGAATGAACCAACACCTTCCCTTTCCCATACTATCGCTGTTCAACCGTGGTAACCAAGGAATTCTATGGATGAATCAACATCAATATGGAAAACGACGCATTATTGAAACGTTTGAAGGAGCTAGAACGTCGCGCCGAAGAAGCAGACCAACGCGCCGAAGAAGCAGACCAACGCGCCGAAGAAGCAGAGCAGCAACGCCAACTGGAGCGACAACGCGCCGAAGAAGCAGAAAAGCTTAACCGCCAGACGACCCTCTCCGAATATCTCGAAGCCTGCCATGAGTTTGTCTACGCAAAATTCCAGGTCGAGCCAGATAAAAGTCTTACATCGAAGGGTCCAACCACGAACCCCCAAAACAAATATTGCCCAACGCGCCTCATCCCTTGGTCAGACTTCATCGACCAGCAAAGGACGGTGTTCGGCGACCTTTATTCACTATACCCGACCGAAACTAGAGCTTTCGAGAGTCTGGCGTTTTTGCACGGCCTTGGAGAAAGGATAGCACGAAAACGGATTGCCAACGAAAAAGATCTCGAATACTTCCAGCACATCAGTGTGGAGGATCCCGTACGATCGATTGTCGAGCATCTTGTATCTGTCGACGAGGTCAGGGAAGCTTTTGCTCTTGGGGATGGTATCGTGTTTGAGAACCACCCGAATGCTATTAGCGACATCTCCGAAGAGGTCGTTGACCGCCTTGCCACCTCACAACGACCACGCACCCCCGACCAACCTCGATTCGAACGCCTTCGACTCCGGCCCGATCAAATCTGCATTTACAGGCAGGAGGGCGAGACTTCGACACAGCGCACAATGCTGTACATCAACGAGTACAAGGCGCCTCACAAGATCACTCCCCAGCGTCTCCGCGTAGGGGCTTCGCTCGATGGATATATACAAAGAGGTCGTGAATCGGGCTACGATCCCAACCGCAGCGGACCCCGAGGCTCTGTTCCAATACCATTCGGAACGGCTCGTCGCGGCTGCCATAACACAGACGTTCCACTACATGATTGAAGGTGGACTGGAGTACGGCCTGGTCACCACAGGAGAGGCAATTGTCTTTTTGAAAGTGGACTGGTCCGACCCTACGACCCTACAGTACCATCTCGCCGAACCGCGGGCAGAGGTGGTCGCGCACCCGCGTGATGCGCGTTATTGTACGGCGGTCAGCCAGATGCTTGCTTTCAGTCTGCTAGCGCTGGACTACTCCCAAGGTAGACGGTATCATCGCCAGGACGAGCGTGAAGCGGTCATGTCCAGTCTAAAGACCTGGTCAGAAGATGTCGAGACCATACTCAAGTCGATACCAGTCGATCAGCGGAAGGCACCATCAAGCTCGCCCGCCTATGAGCCTGACCCATACAGCGATGTTGACCGATCGCCATGTATGTCGCGGAAGAGGAAACCAAGGAAACCGCCCGGGAATATGACGAGGATTGGTGTGCCAGCGCATTCGCCGGAGTCATCCGACGATGAGAGCACGAGGCGAATGCAGGAGACGCCCACGCCGCTTGAGCCAAGACGCAGCGGACGGATTCAAGCGGCGCAGCGGGCCTTGCCCAATCACACGCGGAAAGACGGTCACGACGCCTACCGCAGTCGCCAGCAAAACGATGGATACTGTACGGAGGAATGTCTGCGCGGTTTGACGCTACAGACGAAGACGCGGCTTGATGAAAATTGCCCCAATGTTGCTGCTCATCGACACGATGGGGATGGTCTCCACCACCGCATTCGCCATGCCAGATTTGTGACACTGCTCCGCGACCAACTCAAGCGCACTCTTGACGACGGGATCGAGAGCCTCGACAAGGGAGGTGCTCGTGGGGTCCTCTTCAAGGTGACTCTTCTTGCATATGGGTACACCTTTATTGGCAAGGGCACGGTGCCAGCATTTATCGAGGATCTCGAACACGAAGCAAAGGTCTACCAAGCCCTGCAGCCATTGCAGGGTAGAGTCACGCCGATCTTTCTCGGGGCAATTGACCTACGTACAATATCACGCACTTACTACTACGACTTCCGCGTCCGAGTTCAATACATGATGTTTCTGTCTTGGGGTGGTGCTAGCTTGGACTCGGTGCGCACTACAGGCGACGATGGCGATCTAAGCCGTCAATTAACCCACGCAATCCATGCCCTGCACACTTGTGGGGTTGCACACAAGGATCTACGGTCGCCTAATATACTAATAAACCAAGAGACTGGACAGATTAGGATATGCGATTTCGAAAGGGCTGTTTTGATGGAGCGCCCTCGGCTCCCTCTTGGGTCGGTGGTGCCAAATAAGAGAAGGCTCCCGGCGAGAAACAGCGGGGTTGGAAAGATGGGTCGTGACTTGCCTTATAAACGGCAAATGCGCGAGGATTTGAACGCAGTCAACATGATATGCTTGCGATAGGTATAAGTACGAAGATATCACAAGCGGCAGCTTTGACTGGTTATCTTGCAGCATATTTTCAGGTTCAATTCATTGGCAAACGCTCTAAACGCTAAATGCTACTCCTTCTGCTCCCGTGACTCCCTGGTCCTAGTCTCCACGAGGATTCTGGTGTGAAGAATTAGTGTGCGACGTACAGCCATTTCCTATTCAAATCGAGATGACTTGGAGAACATCGCTAGGATGGATAGTAAAAACTTCATTCCCACGGATTCCTCCAGGTAGCTGTCCTCGGTATCTACAGACTCGAAGTTAATTAGTTCGCTTTCTGTACTTCAATACAAGCATAGACAGAGATGCCGCTTGTGATACCTTCCGTATCAACATGTGCCACGTCTTCACCCAAACGGCATACCGCTGAGACTCGTCCGAAGGTCCTCCAGCATGCCCACCATCTTCTTTGCCAAGGTCTCCCGCTGCAGCTTGCGCCTGTCGTCCTTGTAGTAGTCTGGCGTGCGCCTCGCCGCATTCTGCACAGACCCTCTTGGACGGCCTGCCTGTGGCAGCTTTACACCGCTTCCCGCCATTCTGGGAGGGAACTGCCGTGGTTGAGTCGACATGATCGGCGCCAAGGGTCTTCTGGCCGTCACCCGGCTATTCCAACGGACAGCTCTCTGCAGCGACGCATCCATCGCGCCGTGGTCGGCGTATCTTGTGGGTGCTGGCCAAGCACCTGCATTCGTCGCCGCGGCTGGTGCAGTGTTTGTCGTGGAGCTGGGCTCGGTGCGGGCGGGTTGCGCCACTGTTTGTCGGGGAGCTCGGGCGACTGTTTTATGATTAGCGTCACGCGGTCACTAGCCGAGAAGCTGTACTCACCTTGGGGTGTTTTGGGTGGAGGCAGCTGTCTCGGACCCATCTGCCTCGTGGGACTGTTGAGAATGACAGTCCCGCCGTCATCGTCGGGAATGACGTCGGGGTCGGTTTCGTACTCGGCATCCGCATCGCTGTCTATGCCAGCAACGGCATTCGCGTCGTCGCTGGCGTCCGCCTGGGCCTCGAGACGGATGCCTTCGACTTGGCGACTCGATCGTGTCGCTCGGCCGTGGCTCGGTCTCGCATGGCACGCGGCTGATCCTCGAAACTGCGGCTGTTAGTAACAGAGCTGCATACACTCGATGGAACGGTAAGTGGGACTGGGGACGGACAATCCTGTTGAGGTCCGGCACCTGCTGCCCGCGTGGGACGTGCATCGCCGTCTCCATCCGCTCGTGCGTCGGGTTCCAGTACGCAAGAGCGCTGAAGACGTCGCAGAATCGCCCGAGGTCTTGTGTCTTGTTCTGCAGCGACAAGCCGCTCTTGCGAACCTTGTCTTTCTGCGCCTTGGTATGGACCATGACGGAGGCCTAGCTACTAATACGGTTCGGGTAACTTGCTGGACTCTCTTGGAGCATATTCCTGGTGTCCATGGAGCTTCAATAGCGTCCCGCGTAACGGTAGATATACTGTAGTCACGCTTGGCTTGCGGGTGTCAAATGGGGATGGCATGATGAGCTCGAGTTGGGCGAACGTCGCCAATGCAGCTGCTGATCCGGTTCCGAGCCCATGTTGGCGAGAGGGATCCCGGGCCAACTTCTCTTCGACGCGTCTTGAGGAGAAGTTGCGCAGTTCAGGAGGATTGGGCAGTTGGTTCTCAAATGACGCAGGCTCGCGAACCGGCTCTACGCTAAGAACGGTGGGTTCTAGACCTGGCCCGCTAGTGCGCTAGTGCGCCATTGCTGCTCTTCCGACACTGCACTCCGACGGTAGGGCCAACAGGTCTGCAGGCAACTATGAAGCCAGGACCGGAAACAGCGCGCGAGGGTCTTCGAGCTCTCGACGGATGCGGCGATAGAGAATACGCTGCTGAATGATTCAAGCTCCGAGGCGACCTACCTTTGCCAGAACGGTACAAGCAGAGCGGTGGGAACGTCAGGCTCTGTCCTGCGCACCAGAACATGAGCTGCATCACAAGCTGTCCGTCCGGCGTCCATTCCTGTCTCTGAGTGCCACTTGAGGACGGTTCCGATTCTGCATTAGAATCAGGCCAACCAAACTCAGGACTGAAACCAGCCCGTGAGACTCTTCGAGCTTACGCAGCAAAAGACAGTATTGTATGTTACTGGATGATTCGCGCTCCATTCGAATCGGCGCACCACGTCGATAATGGTACAATTGAATAATACGATCGGGGGGACTAGAATGGTTGTTGGGCCTCTCAGTACCATTTCTGCATACTACTCGGTGGGAATTGAGGGACCTGAAAGTGCCTCGTGTGAGCCAGCAAGTGCGACACGGCCAACAACGGAGCACAACAATATCGACGCTGCTGTTCGCTGGCTTTGCTCCTTTGGACCGGCGGCGCCACCAGCAGCTCTGCGTCCTGAGGTCGACATCTACCCTACCGCCGCTTAACGACGCAGAGCTGGAGAGATAACTTTCGACCGACTACGAAAAGGCATTTCCTGATCGAGAGTCTAGCTTCGCAAGATGAACTGCACGTAAGTCACACCGTCAGTACTGCACCGGTCTCTTTTGACGACTGTACCTTGAGGTACGAACCCAATAGGACCGGAAGTCGCTTCAAGTAGCATGGCCAGAAACAGGTGCAGATAGCTGAGCTATGATACTGGTAGGTACGAGCCAGAAGAGCTGCAGTGAGGCTTTCAAGTACAAGGAGCGCATGCTACAATTTGAGTACCTGGAAGAACAACCAGATGCGTTTCTGCTACCTCTCGTGAACGGACCGAACTAGCCCAAAGCAACGAGCCACAGAAGCACTTCGGCAGCCACGAGGGGCCCACACACATTGGAAGCGGCGGAATTGAGTCGTCGGCGAAGTCCAGCCATGCGGTCAGAACTTGTGCTAGCCGTGCCAGCCAAAAGCCACCACGAAGTGGACAGCAAGGGTCACCAGCCGTATAGGCCGTATGGGCCGTATGGCGGTCGCTACGCGTGGCAAGCAGGCACCGATGACATCTCATACGTCTAAATTGTAGATACTGGCTCTCGAAGAGGCCGTAGGAAGTAAAGAATTTGACGAGTGTGAACGACCAAGCACGACGTGAAAGCGCACTTCTACAGCCACCGCTGGAAGCATTTGGTACTCTGGCATGGGCCACGTCCGTTTTCAGACGTCCGCTGGCAACCAGCATGTCAATGGGCGCCGCAAGCGGTACAAACGTTGCGAGGGCCGTTTCTTCTGCATACTGTAATACGGCAGGTCGTCTACGGTACGTCCGTACGGGACCATAGCTACGCCAGCATGGGATTTGACGCAACATGGTTAGACCGGCTGCCAAGAAGCACTTCCTAATCGAGAAAGCGGTAGCTTCGCAACATGATCAACCCATAAATGGCAGGTTGGGTACTGTACTGTATTGCGCTGGTCACTTCTGGTTACTGGACCTCGAGGTACGGAGCCTGGCATATCGGAGTAGCTTTCGGTAGCATCATCAGGAAACGGTGCAAAACGAGTGTGCTTTGCCTAGAGATACGGGGAAGTACGAACCAGAACAGCAGCACGGGGGATTCGGCGTACAGTGACCCCGAGCTACTCCGGGACTGCGTACGAGTACGGCCAGATGCATTTCGGCTACCCTCGAACGCTGGGTATGTCGTAAGGACTGAACTAGCTTACACCAGAAAAATCCTTTGTCAAACTCTTGCGACTGTCGGCTCCCGTTCAGCTTGTCTGGCCGAGTGGGCGGATTCAACCCTCAGGCTCTTCGCGACACAGGTCGCTTCTAGCTGCCACGGTAGACACTGACTTCCCGGAAGGCCCGCTGTTCCTGGAATGGCAGGTAGAGAAGACCCCGACGCTGAGATGGTGCGAAGCAGTGAGAAGCACAGGTCGGGCACGGTGCTGTACACTCATCTTGAAGGGCTTTGCGTTTTTGCTCATGGTGGCTCGGTCACAACTACGAGGAGACTACAGACTACACAGACTACAGAGACTACAGAGACTACAGAGACTACAGAGACAGCTGTCGTCTCCCAAGTCTAACCTCCGCCAAGGTCATTAGATTCAGATAGACCGCTCCGGACGACTTCGTGTGATGGCCCTCTGACAGTGGCAGTCAATCAACTTGAGCATGGTAAACACGAAAGCTGGAAAAAGTCGACATGACATACAGGCGCAGCATGAGCAAAATCCAATGTCTATTGGGTGACAGACAATCAAAAGGCGGTCCGCGCACTGGCACGAGGCCCAAAGCAGCTACGACCTACACAGCTCGACTGCTTGGCCGGCACAGGCCGAACACCCATTGGCCCGTTGGGTGGGGTTAGCACCAGCTGATCTCGAATTAGCGCCATGCGCTGCCCATTTTGTTGGACCTGTCCTGCTGTTATAAAGACCACTTGCCTCCCTTGCCTCCCTTTCTCTAGTGACCCAATCTGTCGGGACACATTCCTCCCTTCGGAATGCCCGAGCAACCGACAATCCCCGACAATTACCGACAATCGAGCAGTAACGTGCATCACCGAGACGAGATGCAGCGGCGTGGTCAATCCACTCCATCCGATGGCTGAAAGTTGCGACACGGGTCATGGAGCGAGGTCATATCGAAAGGACTACATTATCGAACCGATTTCAGTGTGACGAAGTGGTGGCCCATGGTGGACATGTCTGTCGCAACTCTTCCAACCTGCTTTTCACAGGCCTGCGCGTTCCCAGTCCTCATCCTGGCACGGAACCTCGCGCCGATTGCCAGCGCTCGCCGGGCGGCTTGACGAGGATGCTATGGCGAACTGCTGGCCAAGGGTGAGCGGCGATCCAGCTTCAGCTCGGTCCGAAGGAAGGCGTGTTCGAGGGGTTTGGGTTACCCCTCTTCTACCGAACGTGGTGCGATTTCCAATAGTGTGTCAGCGCTTATGCTGCGCTAGCAGAGATTGCGCTTATTTAGGAAGATTTGGGAAGTTGTTTCGCAAAATCAAGGACAAGATGTACAACAATCAGTAGGTCGCTGGTGATGTCGGGCTTTCATAGCGGGCTCATATCCGGTCTTGCCCAGGGTGCTTTACCAGGGTGCTTTACCAGTACGGCAGATGTGCTCTAGGAGTGTTGACGAGACGCGGTGCGTCGGGACTTTCGTGACGTAGGTGCGTCGCAGAAGTTCAATTGTATATTTTGCCCACTTACCTGTGTCTTTGCCCGTGATTCGGCGCCTCTAAGAGATCGAGACGTTTAATCTTCTTGTTCTACATTCGCTTGTACTGGCGTTCCCAGGGCCAGGCCTCGCTTAGGTGTCCCTTGGACGCTGGATCCGCCTTGCATGCGTCACCAGGGCGTGCCAGTCACATACCTGGACTAGGAGCGGGGAAGGCCTCCGCATCCTTGGCGTTCATGGAACACCCGAATGCGCATGAACGTCTCCACATTGTAGCTCCCACATTGGGTGTAGGATCCGATCAGGTGAGCAAAATCCGATGCGGCAGGTCGGCGGCTGGCGATTGGCGATAGTATCCAGGCAAGACGCTGTGCAGCAGGTGTTGGCCAGTACAATGTCACCTTGTTGCGCCTCAAGATGTGGTGAAGGCAAAGATGCTAAACGAGCTAGGACGGGACAGAGCATGGCCACTGCACCGTTTTCGTGTGGTGCTCACCTTGTCTCGCGTGGGCGTAAACTCGTCTACGTTGAAGATTTTATGCGGAGAACTCAGCTTGGAGATTCGGTATGACGCCTGGTTTGGCATGACATGGCACTGCTATTGGTAGGCGGCTCAGGTAGAACTGCGCTTGACGTCTGATAGCTCGTTTCTTGACACAGATGTTCCCCGTCACCTCCCAACTGGCCGTCAGCCAACAGTCATCACGCAGCACCGCTACAGAAAATGGCATGACTGGAATGAGTGCAAGCATACTCGGCATGCCGAACCGGTAGGGAAACACGTCCTTGGAGCATGGGTCGTTCGGCTTGTGGGACAGCCGCAGAGGTGGTATGTAGTTGGGCAGTTGCTCTGTGTCTTGCATCTGGCTACAGCACGCTCAGGCTCTTTGTCGGCCCAGTTCGTTTCCTATCTTGATTGCATCTTGCGAACGGCGTATCTGCGTCCCTTGTCTGGTCCGGAGTGCTCCGACATTGGCTGCGCTGGGAGAAAGCCTGCAGTTATTAGGCCGCATCGGTAGGCAAGCGCTGGGTAGGCCATAGCAACCTGGCGGCATTCCGGTTGTCTCCTTTGCATGACTCGTGCCGAGTCCTGTTCTCTCCCGACCGTAGGCAGCCAACCAACAGCAGAGGCGGCATGGTTCATTGCGCCAAGCGTAAGCGGGAATGCTGCCACGCCGAGCCTAGCCGGATAGTGGCATTCTGCTGAACGCGAAATTGCGGTCCGTGTAGTCGGAACCCAATCAGCGGCCATCACGGTCATGTCTGCATCCGGGGACGGTCAATCGTCGCTGCTGCGGGGTATGGCACTGCACGGGAAGAGAAAACCAACGAAGAGACTTTAAGCGTCACCGCCCCGTGCTCGATTGTTCACCATTCGCGCCTGTTACTGTCGTGCTTCCGTCCATTCCTGGTGAGACGGGGGAATGGAAGTTGCATTAGAGTTAACTGGGCCGGCTTCTGCTCTGACCGACCCATTTGGGTGTGGAGCGACTGGTCTTACTGCAGGGCTCTCGTATGGGTCGCGACAAGTCTCACTAGCGAGCCATGGCCGGGGTAAATGGAGCACACATAAGCCCCATCGTACTTATAGCCACTGTCAATCAATGCAGGCGCTCGGATACTCTAGGAAACAAATCGCAAGAAGTCGGCCATGGTGCATTCGTTGGGAAGTAGAAGGAGCCTACGAACATCGGAGCCAGTCTCCGCCATTCCGTCCAGCCAGCCATTTGTCCACTTGCCGTAACTACGCCAGAACAGCCGAGCAAACTGATAGGAGTTATGCGACGTCTTCGTCGGGCGCTGCCAGTAGGCCAAAGCCGACCGCCGGTTGGTATTGGGAGCAATTGCGTGGGTGGGCCAAATGCTAAAGTGGAACTCTTCCGTGGCTCGCAGTCTCCTGCGTTGGTCCTGTTGCATGAATAGCCGGACCATGGTAGCCACTGGCCTTGCGTCCTCCGATCGAATCCTCCGCGTAGTATTATAGGCAATCCCCACTGCCTGCGTCTTGGAGGTACAAACGCCGATCGGGTGCTTCCTGGCCATGCACGACCAGGTACGTTTCCTATGACGGCCGTTCCGTTGTGGCCTCCGTTGTGGCCTCGAAATGGCGGCGGTCGCGCCTCGAGGTTGTAGGGATTGCGGCCGGATACTGTTGGGAGATTCGAGTTACGCAGTCGACGTTGAGCGCATCGTGCGGCGGCGGGCATACTCGCTGACTGGCAATGTGACGGTGGAGCAGTCTACTTATGGAAGACGAGTGAGGGGGTATCAGACAATGAGCGTAAAGTAGGTAAGCGTAGTGGCAGCAAGAGGAGATGGGAAGCGAAGGAGGGGAAAAGAGAGAGGCGGAACGAGGGGAAGTGGAAGGAGGGGAAGTGGAAGGAGGGGAAGTGGAAGGAGGGGAAGTGGAAGGAGAGTGAGAGGGAGAGACCGAGAGGGAGAGAACGAGGGAACAAGAGAGGGGACGAGAGAGGGCGAGAGGGCGACGGGACGAGGGAACGAGAGAGACGAGAGAGACGAGGGAACGAGAGAGACGAGGGAACGAGAGAGACGAGGGAACGAGAGAGGGCGAAGGAATGGGCAACGGCGAAGGAATGGGCGAGAGGGGCGAGCGGAGCAAGAAAGGGAGCGAGAGGGAGCAAGGGAGAAAAAGAGGAAAAAGAGAGGGAGGGACAAACATGGCCCAGGAGGCGAAGAGGGACATAGATGCAGGAATAGACCCTGGAGCCGTGACACTGGCAGAAGGGACCAGAAAACACTCCCCGAGAGGCGCATAGCCAGCTTTGGAGGAGAGTCACTCATGTCGCCGGTTGTGCCGTAGCGGTGGCTGGGATGGCAGTGGACGTCTGTAGAGGAGCCGAAACGCCAGACGGAAGACATGGGCAGGAACCACACACAGCATGTACGTAGGGGCCCACCTTGACAGACCTTAGCCGTCGACACGATTATATAAAGGCGACCTTCTCCAGCGCAGTCAAGGTTTCTTTTCTTCTTTCTTTCCTTGTGCATCCTTTTGGATCACCCCCTTCCCTCCAGTGACTTACTACCTCCTGGGGTTGGGTTTGCCTTTCAAAGACTTACTACCTCCTGGGGTTGGCTCTGCCTTTCAGCGACTTATTACCTCCTGGGGCATCCTTCCTTTCAGCGACTTATTACCTCCTGGGGCATCCTTCCTTTCAGCGACTTATTACCTCCTGGGGCACCCTTCCTTTCAGCGACTTACTACCTCCTGGGGGTTGGGTTTGCCTTTCAGAGACTTACTACCTCCTGGGGTTGGCTCTGCCTTTCAGCGACTTACTACCTCCTGGGGCATCCTTCCTTTCAGCGACTTATTACCTCCTGGGGCACCCTTCCTTTCAGCGACTTACTACCTCCTGGGGTTGGGTTTTTTTCTTTCTTCTGCCTTTCAGAGTCTGGGGTTGGCTCTGCCTTTCAGCGACTTACTACCTCCTGGGGCATCCTTCCTTTCAGCGACTTATTACCTCCTGGGGCACCCTTCCTTTCAGCGACTTACTACCTCCTGGGGTTGGGTTTTTTTCTTTCTTCTGCCTTTCAGAGTCTGGGGTTGGCTCTGCCTTTCAGCGACTTATTACCTCCTGAGGCACCCTTCCTTTCAGCGACTTATTACCTCCTGGGGCACCCTTCCTTTCAGCGACTTACTACCTCCTGGGGTTGGGTTTTTTTCTTTCTTCTGCCTTTCAGAGTCTGGGGTTGGCTCTGCCTTTCAGCGACTTATTACCTCCTGGGGCATCCTTCCTTTCAGCGACTTATTACCTCCTGGGGCAGCCCTCCCTTCAACGACTTTCCTCTTGGGGTTGGGTTTTTCGTTGGGCTCCGGCAGTCCGAGTCATCTCCTGCCGGATAATCCAACGGGCTCTGCCACCCATCCAGTCGAGCATCTCCTGCGGAGTGGTATCGAGCCTGGCTCTGGCGTCCGCAGTTCGAGTCATCTCCTGCCCGCCTTGGCCACCCGGGTTTTCCTCCTACATTCGAGCATCTCATGTACCGAGGTTTTTCCCTGCACCTGCTAGTGGCAGTGCGGCCAGCGAAGCCGGCCTCTGCGCCTGTACGTGGTGCTGGCTACGAACCTGTTCGCGCGGATCGGGCAGTCCCGACCCCGTGAGCAGAGCCAATGCAGAGACGCGAATAGAATAGATGAATATAATGTATTGGTGCATACTTACGTACATACATGGCACTTTACCCTTTCCCTCGCCGTGCTTCTTGAATGGCAAATCGTCGCCGCCGCCCGTAGTTTTCCATGACCCTGCGCCCTGATTCCGCGCTCGTGCGGTCACTCGCTCTCGTATTGTAGCACGGACTGCATAGATCCATGTGGTTTGGCAACACGTACTCGTCAAGGCGTACTGCGGTGGACATGCCGCCGCCGGAACCGCTCGTGCTGGGCTTGCATCCATGCTTGCTGCTTCATTACAGCACCGCACGAATCGGGCCACAGAAATACCAGTTTTGGGGCCAAGGCTCTCAGTGAGTTGCATATTCCATTATCCTTCGCCCACCTTGCTCTCCTTCACCTGTAACTTCCTATATTCATCCGTCACTTCCATCCACGCCGACATGCTCCCTTCGCAGCGATACGGTGCACAGCGTCCGCGCCACCCACGACAGGGCCGACCATCGGCAGTTCACGCCGCCACGGCGCCCGCGCCTGCACCCGCTCCTGCCCCTGCGCCCAAGACTGTCGCTCCTTCTGCCACGCAGCTCCAGCCTCCGAACCAACAACCACTGTCCTTTCCAGACGTTCCCAACTTCTTCGATGACCAAGAAGGCTACGACTCGGGCCCCTTCAGCTCCCCGCCACTGTAGGTCCCTCCACATCCAGTCCGCGTGTTGTACTGAAAACGAAGAACGTCGGGCGACGCCCAAGAACTGCTGCACAAAGTGAATGAGCTGCTGGACAAGGTCAACGCCGTCCAGTCCGAGCTGGCCCACCACAACGAATAGTAAGTCTATCCCCGCCCTCGTACGGCAGCTCTCCTACTCACGCACGCCCACGTCTTGCCAGCTTCACGACTTTGTAGGTCTCCACCGCCGTCGCAACGACGCGCTTATCTGACCACAGTGCCCGGACAGCACACAGAAGGTCGAACAGCTGTACGTCACCGTGTGTTCAGTCTGGCGCAGATCGTCAACTGACATCGAATACAGGCTCCTGCAGCAAATCCAAAGGCTCACGGGATGGTTGTCGCAGGCGAAAGCCCTGTTGGAGCGATTCGTCCCCGTGGCCGACGCCGATCCCTTGGACGACACCTTTTTCGATCAGGTGTAAGGCTTCGCAAGAGGCTATTGTATGTCGGAGTGGGTTAGGCCATTCGCAGACACGACGGCCGATGGCGCGGAATCGTGTTGCCTCACTGGCCCCGTACCTGCCGACCGCCGGTGCTCCATTCCTCTGCCTCTGCCAATGCGCTGGCCTTTTGTAGCCTCGTTGACTCTTTTCGCTATGGATCATGCAATCCTGCTCGGCTGTCGGTTGGAGGATCGTCGGTGGGGTGCGTCTATCGCACGATGCATGCAGGTCGGTCTGGCCATGTCTATCACGCTGGTCCCGTGGGGACTGGGTCTCGCTGGCCTAAGGAGTCATTGTGTGCCGGCGTGCTTCGGGGTTCTTTGAGCATTCGAAACAGTGAATAACCACCGTGTCGCTAACCGTGTCGCTATGCTGTCGTCTCTCTTGCAACACATAAGCGACGGTCACCTCCACGGGTATTCTTGGTAATAGTTGTCATGAGCTTGTCCCCGCACTATTTGTGCTTGCTGCCATGCTGTGTCGGATGGCGGTCATGTTGTCAATCACCAAGCGTATGCTACACGCGTCATTTTCTAGCCAAAGCATGTGCCGCTCTGCATGCAATTGAACCAGAAGCCCGGCCCCACGCACCCACGTAGCACAGCCACTTTCTCCGCGGCTGACGTAGGAGCCACCCCCTTAACTCGCTTCTTCCACCGTCTAACATTCATGCCCTTTTGGCACCTGAGCCAAATAGCTTCTGGTCACACTCGTGAAGATCAACCGTCAATGCAGGTAGTATACTTTTATTTTCGATATTCTACCAACAACTCTACGGCAGGTCCTACGGTTTCTCCCCATACCAATGTAGAACGTCCGTGCTAGGCTAGCACTGGTAGCTTGTCGAGATCCAAGTGCTGCAGTGGTCATGCATATCTCTGCCGTTTGTCCTCACCATACAAGGCCTGGCTTGCCTCTCGCTTGCCATGACTTCCTTCGCGACTGTCCATCACGGCCGACTCTGCCAACACCATCAACGGACTGATCCGGGGAACAACGGGAGTCGACTGCCATGCGTGCACCAACGAGCATCTGTGGGCTGAAATGGTACCGTCGTAGGGTGGCAATTCATATGTTGGCGGCAGTGGCGCAACCCGGCCTGCAACAGTCGTCTTCTTTCCGAGGGCGTTGATGAGCTCTTGTTGCGTATGTATTGCATGGGATTGCAGTGCATACGTCGTCTGCATGTTCGTAAGGCGCGCCGAGAGCTCTGCGACAATGGCATGAAGCATACGGATCTCTTCGCTCAACTCCATGGCGCATGCAGTTCCAACAACCTCTGCGCGGACCAATCTGACTAAGAGGCTGTCCGATGCCACGTATGCTGAAGCCAACCAGAAAGGATTGAGCCTTCGCTGTCTGATGGCGAAGAACATCGAGCAAACACAAAGCTATCAAGTGGCTGATTTCTTGATGGATTGGGAAAATGCAGCAACAGAAGGGTGGGTGGGCGTGAGCAATGGCGAGATACCTTTCTTCAAACATTACCTGGACCAGACCTTTGCAGCGCTTGGTACCTCGGGAAACAGTCTTTTACACCATTCTATAAGCCACATAGAAGGGGGCCTGGTTTTCGAAAACCCTTCCGACCCTAGCGAGGAGGAACTCGATGCTCTCACCGTCAACACCCAAGGGAACTTCGAGAGCAACGGTGAGGTAAGTAACCTGAGCGAGCTGGTGGAATATCGTCCCCGTTTGAGTAGAGGCCGACGAGAATAGGTGTCAGGAGCACAAATGTACTCTTCTATTGATGTTACCGAGGGCATCTTCATTGCCGACAAATCCAAGACAGTCCAGTCCAGTATGAAGGATCTGTTCGGCACCAATGACTGGAACGAGGTGACGAGTGCCTTACAAGGCACGAACAAGAAACTGACGCACTTTCAAAGGGTAATCCCTTCCCTATTCTTCCCAACGTCTACTTGTACCCGATGCTGATATTCCATGACAATAGTGGAGCGATGTTGCCGTCTCTCTTGCAATACCGTAGTGACGGTCATCTCAACTGATATTCTTTGTAGCAATTGCCATCTTCCTGCCGTGCCCAAGTTGCGACCTTGTTCCCGCATCTGTTGTGCTCGCTGCCATTGAGTGTCGGACTTTGGCTCATGTTGTCGGTCGTCGGCGTATGTTATGCGGCGCATTACCAGCATGATACGGATAATCGTCTTTTTCGTGCCCTTCAATGACGTCGTTATATCGGATAAGAAGTTAATCATGGCATTTGTTGTTGCTGTTACGAGCTCTGACTGCAATTGACTAGAAGCCCGGCCCCACGTGGCACAGCCGCGTTTTCCTGTGGCTGACACCAGCCACCCCCTTAACCCCCTTCTTCCACCGTCATATTCTTTTGGCACAAGCCCCATAAGAACAAAGATTAGGTTGTGGCTTTCAGTTACCGTCACCCTTCCATCTCGTCCTCTTCCACAAGCCTTCCCAGTATAATGCTCTGCATGAGTGTCTCGTCTGTGAGTATGCTAGTTCCATGCAATGGGTAATTGTAATTTATGCTCGACCTGCTTTTTCCGCACTGGCGCCTTGGCCTGGGGTATAGATCAAATCAAACGTATGGTCGCTGCCTTCCGTTTCTGTTATGGCCTCTTCAATACTCTTTGCGCCGACTAGAGTTGCCCCTAACATCTGCAGGAGGACGAAATATGGCATATGCTTCCTCTGACTGCCTTTTTGGAGGACGGTAAGAATACACATGTTCCGCAGAAACACTGGCTTTTCTTCCAAGGTTTCAGGAAGCGTTTTGCTACTGGCTTCGTAGATAGGTATGTGGCGAGAGCATATCGCATCACCAAGTACTCTGCTGGAGCCAGCACAAAGCACATATGAAGACCAGTCCACAACCTTTCCTCTAGAAACGCAGGTCGAGATCCACTTCGAAGACAAGCAAGGCAATCCTAATGCAAGGGCCTGCATGTACTTGGCCTTGCGAGAGTGGCTGTCGGCTATCAATGCCGTAAAGCCAGCAGCTTGAAAATCAGGCTTCAAGGCTAGGCTCCTTGCCCCAGTGGCTCACGGCCCGAGAATTCTAACACTCTCATGCTAGCGGTTCTATTTTGATGGGGACTCTTGATGGGATAATACCTTGATTATTATTCAACACAATTTAACTGTCATTTTTGAAGGGTCATAAATCTTTGGCTTTGGTATGTAGCAGTCTACCACGTGTATCTTGGCTCCTCCTGATCAGGGCATGCCAGCAGCAATATTTGCATATGTACTGTCCGGATACTGCAGATTGTTCTGGCTCTGTCTAAGCGCACCGAGTGACAAGTAGCTTGTTCGAATGAGGCTCTCAGCGTCGTTCCGGTCCCCACTAGCCTCCCAAAACATGGCTCCTCCTAAGCCTTTGGACCTCAAGTAGTCTATCTTCGCCTTGACCATACCAGGCGTGTCGTAAGATATCAGCTGCAGGCTGTTATTGTCGTATTCGTACGTGGCCCCAGCGATGATATCTTCCTGTGCGTCTAGGTGAGAACGGGGCAAGGCTTTATAATCCCAAACTCCGTTCTCCCAAGACCCCTTACCGATGCCGGAATAAGGTTTCCCAAGGCCAGAAGTGTGTTCAAATGCACGTCCGAATAAGGGCATACCCAGAATGATCTTATACCTCGGGACGCCGGCAGCAAGGTATCCAGTAATCGCTGCATCCGTGGAGAAGGGAGTAGATCCCAGGTTCCCTGAGTTGGGATAAAGGTTGGCCTGGTGCGCACTCAATGGGGAGAAAGAGCCCGCGTAATCATAAGCCATGAGGTTGAACGCGTCCACTATCTGAGCCATGTCGAACAGCGGCAGCTTGGTGTACTTGTCAGGACCGGCCGGCATCGCAGCCGTCAGGTGAAAATGGTACCCCGGCACGGACCGGGCGGCGTAGTCGTCCAGTTCGGCTCTTACTGCCTTCAACAATGCTAGAAAGTCTGCTGCCTCATTGGCGTTCGCAGGATATTCCCAATCAATGTCAATTCCATCAAAGCCCCAATCCTTCATCAGTGATACCGAAGATTTAGCAAACTGAATGCGCTTCGGCTCTGTCGATACAGCTGAGGCGAACCGCCCGTTCAGACTATATGTCCACCCTCCAATTGATAGATGAACTTTGGCATTCCGGTGGGCCTTTTTGAGGAGATAAAGCTGCTGAACGCAGCCGTATGCATGGCTTGCAGAGGTTGGCGTTGCTTTGGGGGGCTCAGTATGTTTTTTAAGAGGCAGCTAGGTACTATATAAGCTTACAAGCATCAGACCAGTTTATCTGGATGTCCGCCCAGGGATCGGAAGAGAACCTGAAGGGCATTAGAGAAGGCGACTTAGAATGTACCTTACTTACACTGTCCCGTCGTCTTGAAAGTTTGCGAATGCATAGTATATATTTGTCACTACATCCGCGGGCAACTGCTGAGGCCAATAATTCCTTGCATAGATACCCCTATTCCAGCATCCGTTAGCGCGAAAACTTTGAATGAGAATCATAGTACCAACCAATTTGCAAAATAGGCAGAATTTTCGTAGCCATCTACCCGTTTGTCCAAAGGAGAAATGCTAACTGAAGTGCGCAGAATTGAGCACGCTAGTAAGTGCTTGAGTAGGTTTGCCAACATCTTGAGAACCTCACGATGATGACCAAATTGATGTGAATGGCCTAATGAGAAAGTTAGGATTCGGCCAGCTTCGACAGGTTATAATGCTTTATACGGTACGGACCTATAAAGAAAAGAGCATAAGGCAGAAACAGATCGAACGTTGGTAAGAAAGGTCCATGAATGGAAGCATATGTAGAATTGCAAGAACTACTCTTTTAGCCCGGGCCAACAAGAGCAACATTGGCTTCAGTCGCGATTAAGAGATCTAAGTACCTGCCCACAAAGAGAGTTAGTAGATTATATGCTTCGTCCAAAAGGGGAGTATTATAATGCGTCAACTATATAGGTCCAGCATTCTGTGTGTTTGTGATATTTGACGCGTAGAATAACTCCACGCAGGTGACTACCCCAAGTCGTGTCCTCACTATCGGGAAGCCATACGTACCCTTCTTCGTCCTTGTATAGGTGCTTGGAGTTGGTGGATGATACTGGGCGTCAGGCAGAGAGGACACGGAATCGGCATTGCAGGATCGCATTGCAATACTGTAGCAGCCCATTACATTCTTGTTCTATTTCCTTGCCTTTATAGTGATCAGCCAGTGGCTGCGTCTGGTGCATCGTGAACGGCCATCGCCGAAAGATCGGTGATGATGGCATGAAACATGCGGTTCTCTTCATTCAGCTCTATGGCGCATGCGCAGAACTGGCGTTGCGTCTTTTGCCTCTAGTGCCGAATTCGTGAAAACGCCAAAGTGGGCGGAGGACGAAACGGAAAGTCGTGGGCATCGATTATTGTGGCTAGCGTTGGATCGCAACTGAAGCCAGAGCGGGGATCAGTTGGACAGCGTTGAGCAAGACGGATATTATTTGCTGCAATTTGAAGAGTAGAAAAGTGATAACCGGTTGTGACTCAGGACCGTTAGCCCGAATAAGACGTCACTGAACGATGGAAGCAGTTCATGCGTTCCTTTCACTTCAGGTGTGCCGCCTCTGGGTGTGCTGCCTCTGGGTGCACTTCCGGGAACCAGAACAGGCGGGCATGGGCTGCACCAGACAAGCCGTACGTTATGCGTCTCCCAGTTCACGCTTCTAAAGAACTGGCGCCTAGATAGTGTTATCGTCCGCCCCGGTTCTACTGTGAACGGCGAATCAGCAACTCTTCACTTCCCGAAGCCTATACCTACCGTGTAGCCTATGTATTCTACAATGCTGTACGTATGCAAGCAAGGGGCACCCGATGCAAAGGGAGGATCACTTAGAAGGACTTTGACCAGAACCAACTCGCCAGCATTGCTCTATGCGTAAGAATTCATCCTCGTCAAGTCGATTCTGAAGGAAAAACTTGAGCCAGAAATTCGACCCGCTGAAATAGATTCCGGACCTAGATCAGTAGTTATCCCTGTACAATTCTTAGTACCGCCCCCTCACGCCCCTATCTGTTGTGCGAAGAAGCTCAAAGATACAGAAATGACGCCCCGTGAGCGCTTTCCCTCGTTTTCTGTATGTATGTTGCATCAAGCACAGCGTTTCTCTGCATTAACAATACATGTATATCATTGAATCGTTGCAAGCTGTGATACTGTACTACCTAAACCTAATCTGAGTAAAACTGTGTTCTGCTTGACACATATTCCATATAATCCTAAGCTGGTTTAGATGATATAGTTGGCCATGGCGATGTGTTCGGCGCCAGGCACAATACTCAGCCGATCTACTACACTTGGGTTTTCTACATCACTGCCTTCTGCAACCCAGTCTATGGATTGGCCTTCTTCATGGTCAGACACTCTGGTGGATACGACCTCGCCTGTTGCCAGATGTATAGCTCGTTGCGACGGCGGTGGAGACCTACAAAGTCGTGAATCTGGTGAGACGTGGGCGTGCGTGAGTAAGAGAGCTCTGCCGCCCCGCTATGCAGTCTTTGTCAGGTGTCTTACCATCTACCATGGGACCTGGCCGTATTGCGATCGGGAAGGATGGGAGACGCACCCTCTTCTTTTCTGCGGGAAAGAACGCCCCCGGTCTCCATCTTCAGAGAGGAGATGCTATCACTGAAACAGCGTACCAGGACTATGCCCGATTCGTTCAAGCGGAAGAAAACAGAGGTTACCATGTTGATGCGCGGACATTCTCTCATATTCTGGCGCTTTTACCTGGCCTACAAAAGCTCACACTTAGCCATATCTATTCACTAAATTGGAGTCCTCGAAGCAACGCAAAGTATGCAGCTTTGAGGAAACGAATATGGCTTGCGCCATCCTTTCGAGATCCCATCGGTCCTATGGTGGCTAGAGTTCTCCCAGCACTCCACGAACGTGAAAATATCATGGAGGTAGAGATTAACGGATCGTTCGATTCTTGTGACATTCAAGATATTAGACCAGTCCTCCACGTCAAAAGGCTTCGAATCCGTGGGCTCCTAATATATAGCGGTACACAATCACAAGCCATTCGGTTTCTATCCTTGTTTCCAAATCTAGAAGGACTTTCTATAAAAATGAAGAGTAAAGGCATTTACGCAACGATACTTCTCGACGAGCTTCTTTGTCCGCACCTTCGGAGATTTGAGTTTCTAGACTTTTTGACAACAGAAAGTACGCTTTTAAACTTCATACGCCGCCATTTAGAGATTAATAAGGTGCGATTTAGAAACATTTCGCTGGCATCGGGCTCATGGCAATCTTTTTTGGGCACATTCGAGTTTCGCGACCAAAGGTTCCCTTCACCATCGATGGTACATTTGCCGGAGGGTTAGAGCAAAACTGCGATCTCGTAATGGGGACAGAGGCTAAACAGTTACTAGCCGGGTTTCTACAACAGCTTGATTTCCCGTGGCCATTTTGCTGCTGAATTGGTGGCATCGAAAAAGAAAGGGGTTTCAGACTTGGGACCAGGAAGCGGGGGTTTGAGTTATGGGCCAAGGAACGGGAAATCGGTTTCGTTTGATAAGGGCTAGGACCGACAAGACATTTATAAATAACAAAGAATTTCCTTATCAGGCCTTTCAACACCCTGCTTGCCGCAATTTGCAACATTCCATGACCATTGTCCAACACAAAAACAATGCAAGCCTTAACTTGGGACCATCTGCGGAGAGCTCTCACTGTGCCCTTTAGCATGGCAGAGAACGAAGTTCCAACTGGGACTAAATCAAATTTTGGGACTAACCTATCTGTCACATACGCCGACGGACTCAAAGTTTGGCCACAGTTCTTTTGGGACCTCAACTCGCATCTGTCAGGCGATGTGACTACTAGACTAGCACAATGCTGGGAGCAATCGTCGAAATCGTCAGAAACTAATCTATCAGAAACGGAGAAGGCTCAAGTGGAAAATGTACTACAAAAAAGATGACGAGACTCTAGATGAAGATATTCGAGAGATATTCCAACATTCCTGGGACGAATTCCACGCGGTAGAACTACGCCTTCTTTCTTTGTGTTGCGCTTGGAGACGAATGTGTCATGAAAAGCTGCGGTTCGATCGGGAAGGCCATCAACCCATGGATGGGCGACGGATTTCCCGAACAGAGTGCAGGCTTTTCTGGGAGTTAATTCCTTCACGTGCACAATGTGGCGTGTCCTTGTCCAAAAGGGACAGTATGTCGGATCAGGACGTCTACAGTCAAATCTGGCAAACACCAGCAACGACCTGCAGAGTTGAAAAGCTAAAGGAAGGTCGATACTGGGTCAGAACGCAAAAGTATAACCACGTCGCGCTCGATGGCATCGCGAGTTTTGGTGATGTAGGTTACCACGATCCACGCCACAGGCTTGTTGGTTCTTCGGTTTGGGGTCCTGATATATTCGGCGACCACTAAGTCTGTTTATTTTAGACACGGCATACATCAGTCTTTCATGTTTAATTTCTTGGTCAGGCTAGAAAGATGGGCGCTGAACGATTGGTCTGCACATCGAGGGCGAGTTAAGGATTGGACTTGTGCAGCTGGGAATGGCATTGACAATGGAACACGACGTCGTTCAGATTAAATTTTTGCCTTGCTGATTTGGTACTTTGTAGACACTGGTGGCCAGCATACGTAATGACGTCGGTAGCGAAATAATTAGTTGAATGGCGCAAACGGCAGGTGTCGAGACATCGGGAAATAGGACCGAATCCTAGTAACATCTCGATGACTGGGGCATGGGTGAAGATCGCCGCTTATTGTTATTTTGTCTGACAGTCCTCACACATACAACTAAACTGCTGTTTGCCTCTGCTATATCTGGTCGTAACTTCATCGCCTGCCATCAAATCCCGATGGGCGAAAACGAGGACGCAATGATGACCAGAAAACATGGCTGTTCGGAGATATGCTGAAGGCTTGTGACAGCGGTGATTGATCTTTCTTGTCCAGTTCCCCATCTTGCCGCAGTAAATCTGATAGACAACGGGTGCACCCGGCAGGTCCTCACGCTCGACGTCGAGCACCATTCCGCCGCTGTTGTTGTAGTCGTACGTAGCAGGAGGGACAATCTCTCCTGTGAACTCCCTATCACGTTGCCTTTCTCGAAAAGAACCCGATTCGCAGGACCCTTAGCAAAGATCCCTTGCCCTTTTTTACCAGAAGCACGGATGACAATCGTGGCGATACCCTCGCCTGGTAGGCGCCTTGCTTGGTAATAGCAGCCTGCTGGATTGACGTTCATAAACAATGATTCCCTACATTGACAACCGTCAGAGGAACAAAAGTCACACGGCGATTCGAAGCCATAACTCGAAGTAGGATCTGCCGGCCATGTACCAGGCCAACCCTCGGGCACTGGCACATCCTGGAAACGACGGAGATCTACCACGCACTTGGAAAGCGCAGGGAATGGCGCAATCGACTGTACTATGTCATCCTCTGTTAACTCGTGAGGGGCGTTGTCGCAAGAATGTTCCCAGAGGTACTCAGGAAGATCATGACCATGGAGTACTGATTCGACCAGTCTGGACCCGAATTCCAACAGCTGTTTGCCCAGGTCAGTTGATGCCACGATTGCTTGTAAACGATGAACATCCTCATCACTGAGTTCGGTAAGAGTAGAGTACCCGACGTGATACGGACGAGCTTTGACTGCCGGGATCAGGCAGAGCAGCCCAGGAGAAAATCGGGTTATCTTCCGGCCGATGTTGCGCCACTCTGCGGATCTTCTATTCCGGTGTTCCAAGGGTTCTCGGTTGCCATCTGAGCCTGCGATATCGTTCCAGACTAGGTCCCAGTCTTGATCAGAGAGGCGTTCTCGTGCAATTTGTGTTTGCACATGATTTGCGAATTCGACCTTCGCGAGCACGGCCATGAGCGAGTTCAGGTTCCCTTTGGTTTCAAGATCATTGATCAGGGTCGCGAGAGTATGTAGGCGTTGAGGTCCACCTCGACTGGTTGCGAGAACGTTTAGTTCACTGGAGTCCTGGCGTCTCCAGGCAAATAGTATGCCGCAAAGATAGTCCACCGCGGATCGGCTTTGAGTAGCCAGGAACAACCGCAGCACAACTGCACTCGACTTCAGCTGTTCCAAGCTTGGAAGCCGGCACGATGAGTCGTGCTTTTGGATATAAGGCAGCCAGGCGGAGAATGCAGAGTCGTCGCTTGGCCTTCTGAGTGTATCCTCAGCGGTGATCCTCGAGAATTTGCTGCCGCCTGCATTTGATCTCCTAGTAATCCGCTTTTTGGGGGCGTGTCCGTGGTTGCAATGGTCCCTGCTCTTTTTCTCCCTGGTTGCTGTCCTGTCCTTGGTTTAGAAGAAGCTGGACGAGTTGAATCCCCGATGTTTAGCCTGGGTGCATCCGGTATGTGCGAAACAATCCTCAGTGAAGTATACTTTTCTTTCAATGGATACAGCCCACAGGCTGGGCACACTGTAAGATCCTCGGGTATAGCCTTTTCCCCTGGGAGAACAAAATTGATTGCAATGGCGAAACATGTTGTCAGATTCACTACGCAATGATACTGGCCTGGTCTTGTGATCACTATGTCGCCCGGGCCGGCAACGCAGATTTTGAAGTCGATTTCCGCTTTTCGTAGTCGTTCTGGGTCAATCAAGAGTGCTTCGTGGCGTACAAACTGGTCGCAGTAATTTTGATGTCTCAGGCCTATGAGATCTTTGATAAAAGCCTCAAATCTTTGAGTATGTGCAGGCAATATCAAAAGCCAAAGCTTCCACCCACGAAGAGTGAGGTTGCAGGAGTAGAAGCGTGCATCTTCTCTGTGAAACGCAGTGCCTGATAGCGCGTCGCCGGCGTGACACCAAGGTTCGTTGATACCAGGCAAGCGGCCGATCGATGGTTCGAGCAATTCTTCTCCAGGGTGAAGAAGATCACTGAAAGCAGAGGTGGGCCCGACATAATAATTGATTTTCTTAGTAGGAGGCTTTTCTACAAGTTGAGTTAGAAACCGCTCCGGGTCTATCTGGGAAGACTCGGAAGACAGCCGAGTAAAGTCGGGACAGCGAAACCTGTTCGACCTCGACAATCGTAGGTAAGAGTAGCCTTGCCTGAGAGGGCCTGGGCAGTAGGCGACCCCAAAGAAATCGTGGTTTTCCGGCGGCTCAAAAAGGAAGCTGTTCCTGCCCAATCAATCTCTTTGATGCCATCTACCGTGATCTGGTAATCGAAATCTCCGCACGCTATTAGCCTTGCAATGTTGGGAACCAAACTGGCCCCCATATCTCGCACACCCAGTCGAGGAGTTCCAGGAAGGTGCCCTTTCGTTGGAGATGGAGCTTTTTCTGGGCCAGTTGCTACCAACTGCGCATTGTCAGAAGTAGCTGATGCAGTTTCGTAGGCTGAGTCCAAGGGAGATGATGAACTTCCTGGTACCGTATCCATCATAGCATGCCCATGGTCGGGTTTTTTTGGGCGGGGAGGGCCCAAGAAGAGTAGCGGCGGCCCTAGAAGTCTGCCTCACTGCTTGCATATGGCTTTTTGTAGTGGTCAACTCATTCTTGAGCTTATGTAAGTCAGAGGATACCTCTCGTATGGCCTTTAGCACTTGTGCTATCCATGGCGGAGGCTGCTTCGAAGATGAACGCAAACGTAGGTTGGATGGGCGCGACTGCCGGCTAGGTGGTATTTGTTGGTTCACCAGGGCCAATAACCGGTGAACCGTACTCTCGATGGTCTCAATCCTTTCCTTCGCAGCAACGTTGTCCATGATGCTTGCGTAAATGAGAATCTACTTAGGTGAGAAGGTGTATTGATTATGAACGAGCTGTTAGCAACGACTGGTCGTTATTGTGATCCGTGCGTTGACTAGACCTATTTTGGCTCCCAATAGGCTGACGGGTACCCGTCATTCTAAAATTCGACGGGTACCCGTTGCTCTTCCTGAAGGGGTTAGGCGCCTCCGTTCTCGGCCCCTTTGCGCGTCGCAACCCCCGCGCGTTCTTGACTTTCCAGAACACTTCCCTCACTGGCTCTAACGCCTTCTATCTTCACAATGCAACAATGGAATCGAACCATCAGTTTCCTCCGGATTGCCTTCCTCCTGAAGGGGTGTACGAATCGCGCGATGCTGTATTCAAGGCGATCAATGCCTGGGCAGCTCCAAGGGGCTACGCATTCATTAATGGGAGGTCAACGAAAGAAAAGACTGGCAGACAATCAGTTACATACTTGTGCGATCGGCGATGCGAACCTCCAAACGCTTTGAAACAACGACAAAGGAAAACAAGTTCCCGAGGTACTGGCTGCGAATTCTCCGTTCTAGCTAAGGAATCCTTCGACAGGACGACTTGGACCCTGCGGCACCGTCCTGACCAACGATTCCACCGACACAATCACGAACCGAGCCAGCATCCTTCCGCCCATTCTGTACATAGGATGCTCTCTACCGATGACGTGGTTCACTTCACGAGTCTTACAAACGCGGGTGTTGCCCCCAAGGAGATTAGAACGTACATACGTCAGAACACCACTTCTATCGCAACACAACAGGACGTATATAATCGAATCGCAGACGCTAGACGAGAGATGTGCGAAGGACAGAGTACGATCAACGCCCTGGCTAATCAGCTCGATCGCGAAGGGTTTTGGAGCCGTGTGCAGCTTGATCCAGACAATCGAGTGAAGGCTATCCTCTTTGCTCATCCAGAATCGCTGGCATACCTTCAGGCCTACCCAGACACCATAATACTGGACTGTACCTACAAGACGAATAAGTACAAAATGCCGCTCTTGGATATAATCGGAGTTGATGCTTCTCAACGCTCTTTCTGTATCGCTTTTGCATTTTTAAGTGGGGAGTCGCAGGAGGACCTTGTATGGGCTTTGGAACGTCTTAAATCGTTGTTTGAAATTAGTCACTCTCGTTTGCCTTCTGTGATTTTGACCGACCGTTGTCTTGCTTGTATGAACGCTGTCGCGATTTGTTTTCCATCTGCGACTTCACTCTTGTGTCTTTGGCATGCTAATAAAGCAGTTCTTCGATACTGCCAACCAGCGTTTACCCGCCAACAGCTCCAAGACCAACAGCAGAATCTCGAAGCTTGGAAGCTCTTCTACCACGATTGGCATCAGATCATTAAGTCGTCCACCGAAGAGATATTCAATAACCGCCTATTCGAGTTCAGACAGAAGTATACTGCTACCCATATCGAGGAGGTAGCTTACATAAAGACGACATGGCTCGATTTATATAATGAGAAGCTTGTCAAGGCCTGGGTAGACCAGCACCCTCATTTTGGGAATGTCGTCACTTCCAGGGTTGAAGGCATCCACGCTCTTCTTCAAAGCTACTTGAAAAAGTCGACGTTGGATCTATTCGAGGCCTGGAAAGCCATTAAGCAGGCCTTACTCAACCAGCTTGCCGAGTTAAGATCCAATCAGGCCAAGCAACATATCCGAGCCTCGATCGAGCTGTCCGGACCATTGTACAGCGTCGTGCGTGGTTGGGTATCACACGAAGCTCTGAGAAAGGTCGAGGAACAACGGAAACTTTTAACGAAAAGTAGCAGAATTCACATTTCACGTTGCACTGGCTCCTTCTCTCGATCTCAAGGGCTTCCATGTGTCCATAAACTGGAAGCTCTACTCACCCAAGACCAGGTCCTTCAACTCGAAGATTTCCACTCACATTGGCACTTAATCCGACATGGCACTATGCCCTTTCTAGTCGAGCCTCGCCAACGTTTTGATCCGATTGCTACTACTTCTTCTTTGCCCCAATCAAGCATTCGACGAGAACTAGGCGGGTTTGAGATGGTTGAGACGACAGAAGGGCCAAAAGCACCGCCGATATGCAGTAAATGCCACGCTCTAGGCCATACAAAAGTCTCTAGGGTATGCCCTTTAAGGCACACAGAGCTGAGATCGCACGTCGTAACGATGTCGGAACAATCACAGATTGTGCCAGAAGCGATTTCCGACTTATCAATACTGGCCTCACCTGACATATCTCCGTCGCCAACGCCAGTCATCCGGATACCATCTTCCCCATCTGCACCTACCATGTCGCCCTTGACTGAAGCCGAAAGTGCACCTACGCCTACGCCTGAGCCTGAATTGGAGTCAGAGGTAGAGCAGGTTCCATCTCAGCCTATCAAGTACGACGACCCAAGGGCTATTTACCAACGATATATTGACGCAAGAGATACTTGGTATAAAGTTCAGCCTCCGGGAACCTATGTGAATAATAAGATATACCGGAAAGCAATGCATTTACCAGTACTATATAACAGAACAAGTTATGACTGGTGCCTGGATTTGAAGCAGATGGGCAGCCAATGTACGACTTCGGCTGGATCGAGGGATTGGACGAGACTGGGACAGGTTCGATCGAGAACGACCGGATGGATGCTCTGGTAGCTCGAGAGTCAGGGAATGATCTTTCTAATAGGAGGGGCATGGGGGAACTTTGGAGGAGGGCAGCGCAAGACCAGGAAGAACAACAAGGTCTTCATTCAGTTACATAGAATGGCATATGAGATCGATTCAATTGTAGCGAAAATATGTGGATTGGTTAAGATTACACTGGTTGGTATGAAGCTCCAGGACTAATTGATGCGTGTGTAGGGGTAGTAGATACGAATTGTTCAAAATAAGGGATATAATTTAGGAAGGTAGGGCGCGCCGAGGGGTTGTGACGCGCAAAGGGGCCGAGAATGGAATGGAGGACGGGTGGGAAGAACAACGGGTGCCGTCAGCCTATTGGGAGCCACCATCTTGATATACACACGGGCCTCATCGATAAAGGCCGGCCCCGGTTATTCCTACACATAGAGGAGGCCGAAGTGAGTTCTTACGCTAATGGATGGAAATTAAGTCGCTCCATCCCTTCATCTACCCCACCCCCTCTTTCCTTTCACTCTTCTCAACTTTGTTTGTATTTCTTTTCTCAAGATTTGAAACGCCATGTTAGCATTTGCTTCGAGTTTGTCGTTTCTTTCTTTCGTCGCTCACACTATTCGTATGGATGATAACGCCACAGTAATGTGGATTTTTCGTCCCATAGGTTGACACTGTCATGAGGACTACGAGCATAGGCTTCTTCTCGTTTATGATTATACAGTCAACATCTGCACGACTTGTCTACACATATACCTCGAGCCCCTTAAAGAGAGGTAATCACACACAGGGAGAGAGAGAGGATAAATTCAATCTAACTTTCTCTTCTTCCTTTCCCCTTTTGGCTCCCAACTAGGTTTAGTCTACGATGCGATCTGCGAGCCCGTTGTCACTGCGCATATATGACTGCTACCAAATCGACAAGGTTCGACTCGACTACTTTGCCAAGAGAGGCACCCGGTTGACGGAATGCTTCTCGTTCTGCCATATAAATTACATCTTCTTTATCGACTTTGATTTCATAGATGGCCAGAGGATACGACGCTGCAGACCCTGTTTGCCGACGTTGTTATAAATATCTATCAACAGCACGTAGGTGCTTGCCTGGCCGCTCTCGGACCTACTTGCTTGTTCTATGGTAGTTGTAGGTGTGGGAGCTGTCCAGAGACGAAATCCGTCGGCAATTCGCCCAGCTCCTATACACAGACTACCGCGCTAGGCTACCTCGCTGCTATCGTACAGGGTATGTGAAAGGTTCACGGTAGCCGGAGATAGTGCAGCAGCTGTCGCGAGGTCGCTAATTGCATCCTCTCTTGCTAAGCAGGGCCGGCCAGCTCATATGGCTGTCTGTACACCGCCCCCCAAGCAGCGGGCGCCCTGGTGCTGATGCTCGCAACGGCATCTCTGGCAACTGTACGAGAAGATGACGGGCAGACGATTCGTGGCGATGGCGGATGGGATGACGGGTCCGGAATGGGCACCACAACCAACCTGACGATGAAGCTAAACCCGCTCTTGCGCCGGGCCTTGGTGAGACTTGTCTCTACCAAAAGCGTTGCACCTTTGCCCGTCCTCTTTCATCGGCATTCTTCACCGCGACTTTCTCTATCCATCCCACGGCGCAAACCAGCTTGTCAGCCCGTGCTTTAGCGACGCCGCCGCCTCCTATGCCGTGTTACGACGCCCACCCTCGCTGCGCGTTTTTAAGGTTCAGGGGCACATCCGCAAAATTCTCCTCTAGCTCTCCTAGTCCATCATGGCGACAGCAGTGCGTCTCCCGTCGGCAATTCTGCTACCCTGCGACTTGGGGCCGGCCATGCCTCGCATGGGTCAGGGATGGCTACCGTCCTGCTACTAAGCAGGATCTTCCCGAGAGGCAAGGCGGGTGCGGCAAGATCAGCGATCGCGTCCGACCGGAGAAGGACGGATAGTGGAGGACCAAATGGAGAATGACCTGGCCGGCGGGGCTGCCACTCACTAGCATCAAGCCGATTTGCAGGTTGCGCGTCCCCACAACCGGCATACTCTGCGCATATAAGAAGAGGTCCGGCATGGACAACTGCGTGTCGTCCCCGTAAGCCTCGCGCATCCCTGCGGCACCAAGCTACCTTCCCGCCTCTGTGTAATATCGTAGCACCATGAAGATCGAGATACGCATCTTGAGATTTCGCCAATAATGGTTTAGGGGCGTGATGGCCCTCGGCCCGTCGGCGAAGGTCTGCCGCGTCGGCATCTCGTACAGGCAACGCCGCAGCCGGCCACGCTCACCTGCTCCTGGAGTATCACGACGATATATCTCGAGGGGCGTGGGCCGGTTCATGCGCAACTCACCGGTGACTCCTTTCGCTACGATGTCCTGGTGATGCTGTCCTCCCTTACGGAGCTACACACCGTGCTCGTCAAGAAACGCCAGCGGCAGCAGCGATGCGAGGGACTTCTACCTATTCAGCACCCATACCCTTATCAGTGCCAGGACCACAGCGGTGTAGCAGGTATAGGGGTGAACCTCAACATATGTCTTCCTCTCAGGTCTTCCGCTGGTCCTGTCGGTCACACTCTGGCCTGGCCTATCTTGGGTAGGTCTTCCTCCTGGCACGCACCCTCGCTCCCCGCGCCTTAAACATTGAGCCCTCCTCGACCGAGAAGGCCGATGCCGTGAAGCAGCGAGTCCTGTGCGTCTTGAAATGCCAAATAGAACCTCAAACCTCGGTGGCTATTCATTATCGTAGCATCCACCTCGCTCCCTACCAACTCGACTTCTGTAACTTCCTCGTCCAAGGGCCGCAGCGCCAAGCTGACGGCCATGTCCCCGGTGTTACTCTCGACTCAGTGATGTACATGACCTTTACGGAAGTGTAATATTATTCCTGCAGCCCCCTCGTTTCGTCGTCGCCGGTACCGTCGCCTCCCCTTCATTGGATCTACCAGACTCAGTGCACGAACGTCACGATCTCCTCGAAATCGTGGTCGAGACCCCCCAGGCCCCTAGCTTCCGGTGGAACGCAGCGCCGTCCGCCGAAACCCTCAACTGCGTGGTGTTGGAAGCGTAGCCTATCGCTGAAGCCCCCTTCGAAAGGCCGCTAGACTCCCGATATATCGTCTGCGGCCTCAAACCGAGTGGTTCCCCTTGGGCAAACAAGGCCAGACCTAAAAGGGCGCCTCTTCCTGCTGCCGGTACCTACCTTTACATCAACTTTTAGTCGTGCTGCGACTCATTGCCGAAGGCCAACATGAATTCGCCCTCAAACCGTGCCACTGTCCCGCGCAGATCCATAATAGCGAATTCGGGTGCCCCATATCCAGGCCTGCACGCTACAAAAACCGGTTCCGTATTCTAGTAGTTACACTGGTACCTCGTCGAGTTACAACAGTACCTGGTCCATGAAGCTGCGGCTCGATACCTTCTGCGCCCCTCCAGACAGCTTACTGGGGTCCATCAATATAAGTCGGGAGTGGTCATGACAAGCTGAGTCGGTATCTGCAGGGGGTTACATTGGTGAAATGATGACACCTTAGGCTGCCATCCGAAAAGTGTTTCTTCTGAGTGACAGTGTTGCAAATATTGACTACGCAAGAAATAGACGTGGCTATAAATGGAAGGTTCCCAAGTCCACGAATTCCCATAAGTCCACCAGTCAGACTACCGACGCCTAGCGTGCATGCTCTACCACCGCGCTCATTCTGGTTCACCCGGAGCATCTTCATCTCCATGATCTACAGGCAGCATCTTAGAAGCACCAACTGCTGTACGGTGTTCAGCGGCTTGATCAAATACCCAACCCGTCGCGTATCGTTGAACAATCTTGATTCGTTCTGATATATTGAAGGGCCAATCTCTCTGCTGTGGAGGGACTGCACTCGGATGATAGACATGAATAAACCTTGCACACAGTCAGTAAAGTCGATATCACGGAAGTGGTTGCCGTACACTCTCGCTGCGTTCGTATCTTTGGAGACAGGGCCCCGAATATACAACTCGTCTTGCCGCCCAGAACTTGCAGCTTTCCAAGCAGAACGGCGAGCAAAGGCTCTGAGGTAGTGAGTGTACTCCTCCTCGGTGTCCTTCCACGACTCCGGGACATCGCTGTCATATGCTATTGGTATAGTGGACCCATTTTGAAAGCTGTGAAGGAAATTCCAATTGCCATGGATTGACATTGCGATGCAGTAGTCGTACCAAACGAACAATGGTGGAAGGAGACTCGCCGGAATGCCATGGGGCGCAAGAAGGTTTCCAGCAGTCAGTGGCTCGACCCTGTTCAGGATAGGCTCGACTACGTATGTGCCTTGTTCAGCGCAAACTCGTTCGCAGATCTGAAGGAATTGTCTTTTCTGTGGAAATTCGGGAGTTTGGCCGAAGTACTCAACGTAGCTACGATAAGGGTAAGCTTAGTGAGCGAGTATGAGCATGGAAAACTCACATGGTTGCCCAATGCTTTCGATCATAGCTTAATGTGTTCACCTTGAAAATGCATGGGTTTTTCAAGCTGTGGAGGCATTTGGCTACCTCATCCCCTATGTAAAGATGATACGTTTCATCGCTATTCCAAGCCCTTCCCAAGGGGGAGCGAGACAGAATCGGCGAGGGTGTTGTTGCCGGGGAACATAGCGTCTGGTCGTGAGTCCGGAGATAGACCACGTCAAACCAGTGAGGCGAGTTAGGCAAACTGGAATCCATGGCCGAGGATTACGGAGTTATAAAAGAGTGCATACAAGACAGATCGAGGCATGGGGTCTTTCTATGCTCTTAAGTAGATTCCTGTGACCAGGGTATTTGTTAGTCTCACAGCAGTGTCACGGTCATGGCTGACTAAAATCGGGCATCCACGGCTGAAATAGGGTGTATGATAATTTGTTAAAGCTGGGCTGAAGTCCCCGAACAAGTGTCTGACCTCGGACTAAATGCACCCTTGCACTTCCCAGGAATACTCAAACAGACTCGGCACGCTGCCTGCTCCGTTGCCAACATAGCCCATAAGGGGCCCACCCCCCTGCTAAAGCCCAGTCGGCCAGGTAAGATTGCATCTGTTATGATCACCTACATTCTGGTCAGTTGGTCTATACCGGGATAAGCCTGCATTGGTGCGTAGAGAACTAAGCGAGCCTAGGAAGTGCACTGGGATTGGTGAGAACAATATGGGCTGGGAACCTGACCAATGCACCCTTGCACCGAGGCATCACCAAATCCAGACACATGCTTCCTCAAGGTTCCCATCACGGATTGCCCATACAGTCTGAGTCAATATGTATAACAGATAGAATATATGATAACACATATATAGAATAACCTTAAGGCAGTCAACGATGGTGAGAATGACGAGGAATGGGCTGGTGAAAGCGAAGGCAAAGTAGAATGGTACGCCGCAAAGTAGAGCTTCCACGAAGGACACTGAAGCGCTTTCTAAGGGTGAACGGCCGTTCGAGCTTCGCTTCCCTTTGTCCAGCAAGTCCCAAAGGGTCCAAAGGCTTGGGTGCGTTGAGGCCAGAGTCAAGTGTTCCACCACAGAACGAGAGTGTTCCAAGTAGTGACCGAATAACGGCATGCCGACAGACACTGAAAACAAACGAGCATATGTTGATGTCGGTGGTTATCTCTAACCGAGCAGAAGCCAAGTTCCTATATACTGGACTGACGCCAGGTTTGTCTAGTAAGTAGCTATACTGCCTTTTCCTACATAAGTTTTAGAATGTGAGCGTACAAGAGCGTTCATGTAGGAGATCTAATATATGGGGTTTCCTTTCACCTCTATTCACCATGTGGTGGTCGCAGCTGAGGGAGCGGTTCCGCAAGTTGTGGTTGCGATGGCTGCCCCTAGAGACCTATCGCTGTCATCGCTGCCAATGACATCCGTGTTAATTGATTGGCTACCAGCTTTCACAGATTACCCGGGAAGGCTAGGGGTGCTAAAGTGCCACTAATACGGCTTCTAAACCCATGCAGAACAGTGTAATAAGTGGAACTGCCATCTCCTAGGGCCTAAGTACATAGACAAGCTCCCTCGCAATCCACTAACAATATGCTCCAACTTCCGCGATTCTCAGCAACGACGCAAGCCTAAAATGTCCAACCGCCACGGTCCACTTGCAACTACAAGCTGTCGGGAGCACATTCTTGGCGCGAAAGGGCACGTTTATGGCGATTGCAGATCAAAGCAAACATCAACAGTCTCGTCCCACCTCTCCAATCGCGTCTGAGGGGAGGACGAGTGACCTCATTTGCTGATCGACCTGCTGGAAGAAGATCGCCTGTTGATCCGCGAACTTCTTTGCTAGAGCCCGGTTTGTTGGAGGGAATACAGACCGGGGGAACACCTCAACGAGCCTAATCTTTTGTGAGCATAGTTGGTGGCGCGCGGTAGAGAGAGCGTACATTTTTGTTAGGGTTTGATCAAAGTTGAGTACTTCTCTCTCGTGTACACCAAGCATTTCGGCCGCTAGACTGGCGTGGCAAGATATGTACCGAAAGTATTCCTCTTCATTGGTCCAATGGTTCGGTTGCTCAAGGAAGGCAACAACTGGTCCCTGCCATAGAGATGTGCATACCCGCGTGGTTCCATTGACCTGGTATAGACACCAGTAGTCGATCCAGCGAACGCTTGGCAACTCCGGCTCCAGCTGAGGCCCAGGCGATACTGAACATAGTGTTTGATTCGATCCGTTGATAGAGACTGAAGCGGGAATGCCATACCCGACAGAAGACTGAAGGGAAGCTATGATGCAGGGACCAGGAGGACTGGGGGGACTTCCAGCTTCCAAGGTCGACGATGCGAGCATTGACATCCCTTCGCGGTGTTCTTCTTTCTTGGGGGGCCCCGGCTTTCGACGAGATGAAGATATACAGTCTCTTTCAGCTTTGATGCAAGCCACGCATCGTTTGCTGCCGGTCTCCTTGGTACATCTCAGTTTTTTTTGTCTGCACCTGACTTTAGAGGGATGTTAGATTTATTAGTGGAAACCTCTCTTCAGGGGCACATACCACATGCGACTGGAGCACTCTTCCATTTCTCAACCGGAGTCCTAGAGTTGTTAGACATGCTGGCATGGACTGGGACGAGTTCTGAAACACATTGAGGTCTGGCTGATGGTTCATGTGGTGGCTGGATGGCGACTATCATATACAAGCATCAGGTGGACCCTGAATGCGACCACAATCATGTCGCATATATTACTGTATCCTGATGGAATAGGAAGGCATGGTGCCAGGGGAAGATGCATGCCAATTTTAGTATTTGCTAGTTCTTTTCCGAGGCTAGCAAACATACCAGTGATGTAACTGGAAATTCCATCCACGTTAATAGCCACCACTTCGCTTCCGCCGCAAACCCCTATGGTCAGCTTCTTAAAATAGGAGCAGCCAAAAAGGGTGGGGTCAGGTCAGGATCGAAGGCGACGTAACACCAGGGCATCGTTAGCGCTCTGGCTGTCATGGCCTACACCATACGTTTGTGGCTGTAACACATTCGCTTAAGAGCCAGTCTACTTATCATGACGGATCTCGGGGCACACCGGCTCGTAGTGGTGTGGGGATGAATCAATAGCGAAGGGTATGCGAACGCTGTAGGTCAATGTCTGGATGATACATGAATTACGATACTGGCAGTGATGGAGTAGCAAAGCGCAGAGATTGTAGAACCCCCTTCTCCCAAGCCCTAGATATACCCATGTTATCCAACCTCAGCGAGTTTTATAAAATGTAGAGACCACGATGATTCTTCCACAGCTGCCTATTTTCAGGTAATGACTGACATTTCTGGTCCACTATTTGGACCTCGTATACTATGTAGAGACCACCATAATTCTTCCTCAGCTGCCTATTTTCAGGTAATGACTGAAATCGTATACTGTGTTGAGACCACGATGATTCTTCCCCAACTCCCTGTTTTCAGGTAATGACTGAAATCGTATACTGTGTTGAGACCACGATGATTCTACTCCAGCACTACACCTAGCACGAACTTCGTAATCTGGAACCGTGTTTATTGCAGTGGCTGAAGCACCGTTGAAGAGTGTTTCCCACATCGGCCAGGACTTGCCATCAGTGGCAGCTAGCGCACTTGGAGTGGCTACACGAGGAGCAGGTTGTTCGTACAGGATCGTTTTTGGTTGTCGTCCCTGAGGTTTGCTCGCCTAATAGTTCAAAATGAGCACTGCGGTTAGACGAGGTAGGTTTCTTGCTATCCGACTTACATGAGCAGCAGATCCAGTCCCTTTTCACCTTGGTGTTTGCGTCAGGCATCGTGACAAGGCAGTGGTGATGAAATCAATATTTCTGAGGGGTCTTCGTGTTGGGAATTAAGCAAAACTTGTCTGATTAGTTCTGTTTCGAACTGTCTGGTGGAGTTGGTGATTCACTGGAAATATAGAATGAAGCGGAATTGGTATCGGGGACGAAGACCTTATATACATTTTCCTAAGCTGGCGATAAAGAGTTTCCCATGTTCATACTGAAAACACGGCTTGTTCGGTGTAGTAATGGATGGGTCTCGGCGGTTAAGTCATATTGTATGCAGCCAGATATTCAACCCTAGCCAGGAGAGGGAATATAGAACAGCCATATTTGGCATATGCAAGTTGAAGAAAACTGACGATCATGTTCAATAGGGGTGTATGACACGTCTGTAAAGGCCGACCTACATGTCATGATGAAGTCGCCATTTGCTATCACTCAGGGAACTCTCTTCTCTATGCTGTTTCAATCCTGAAGTGACGCAACGCGATTGAAGTCTAAGTCATGGATAATACTATGAACTGAAGTTGGTGAAGGCAGGACACCCATCTGTCAGGGCCCGAACGGACCGTTAGAGGTCCAGTCTAGTTCGTCGAGTTCGCATTGCGAACTCGCCGTGTCTGGTTTAGTCTTGTCAATAGATAACGATCTCGGTACGTATTTGCACACGAACAAAAAGCTGTCCTTCGGGAAGGTCGACGACATAAAGCATTAATTTGGTAAGCGACGAAAGACGGCGCTGACGACCAAATACTCACGCAACGCTACACCAATGGCACCCTATCGCAAACCACTTGTACCATAGGTAAGATGCTCCCTTTTAAAATAACATATTCAGCTTTTATGTATTCCTTTGATCAATCTCAGTGAGCTTCATCAGACATGACCCGACGACCCCATAGTATCGATAACTTTGAAGGTACTGATTCCGAATATATCGAATATTTGTAATCCCATGTTACATATCTCCGAAGCTATGCTGATTCGTCAAGCAAACCACATCAGCACGGGCCTGTTGCCCTACCCGTCCGTTCTGGTTTTCAAGAGCACCAAATGATACCTGGGTAGACTCGAGAGGCATAAAGTGCTTGCGATAGTATCGTTCCATTTAAGTGATGAAAACAGTCAAAAGCATGGGCGAGCGGAGATGAGTAGGAAAGCGGAGTTTATATTCACAGCTGCTAAGTGCACGGACTGCTAAGCCGCTGAACCAGTCACCCACGCCACCCCGTTTGTCCACAGTGAGGCGGCAAGGGTTATGCATAGTGGACCTAGATAATTCCGGTGCTTTCGCTTGGTAATGGAATCACTCACTTTCAGTAGTTCCCGAAACAATTCAGGTGGTGTAATTGATCTGGTTTGCTGGGAACCCGGCCGACCCCATAAATCTTTGATCCCATATCTACACAGGAACGTGCCGAAGCCTGAATGTGGCACGGGTGCGTCATCACGTAATAAAATGTGAGCCCGCCACCTTCAAGTAATGATAAAAAGCCTTCCCTTAACAATCGGATTCCTCTGGGGTCAAAGTTTGAAAGAACGTCACCTCCTTCCCGGGCTCTCGTGCCTCTTCCAGAAGATCAAACAGGTGGACGAGGTTGTCGAAGGTGTATAAACCGTTCGTACCACGCAGGCTAGCAACAGACTCAAGCTCGTGATGGAGAGTCTCAAAATTGGCCATGTCGGCGGGGAATCGGGCGGATTCAACCAGCAGGTATTCCTCGCATGCTCGAAGCCAGGCGTCAACCACGCCTAGGAACAGTGTGAGATGTGCCGCGGCGCATCGACTGAGAGACACATTGCGTACGCTCCGTAGAAGCTGGGCTTTATTCATGCCTTGAATAACGTCGATTTGTAGGAGGCAATCGTGGACATTTTTGTGTTTCTTCCAGACGATGTTGGCGCTAGGATAGGCAGAAACCCTCACACCCAGCTCCATGAGTTTAGTCAGGATGGGGTTCGTGTCTTTCCACCATGGGGGTAGCTCTCGCCTATGTTGAGTGAGAAGATCTGAGATGGTACCGATAATAGATGCAGCTTGAATTGGGGCAGCTGGTGCGTCCTGAAAGAGCGAAGGCATCTCTCCGGCTGATCGTGAGAAGGACGAAATTGTGGAGGTGAGAGAGGCAGTATTTAGGCGTTGGCAGATGATGGACTGAATGGAAACGATTCCTGGGTGGGGCATGCGGACGCGGATCTTATTTTGTCCGGGGGAGGGGTTGAAGGCTGAACTAAACTAAGGCCCGTTTGGGAACTCTTGTAGGTCCACAGATACTACTCAAATGTGGCGGCATGTGGAACTGCCTTTTTCTATACAAGTGATCGAACTTAGGCGTGCAGGAGCGTTTATACAGGTTACCAGAGATATGGATCTTCACTTTCTGTTCAGCCATATAGTGCCTGCAGCTGGTGACGACAGCATTACTGCTAATGGATCCGTGTTAATACCACCCCTATCACTTCCACCGAAAACCCCTGTGATCCTGGTGGGATCAGGTAAGGATCCGAGACGAGGTAATAGCAGGGTAGCATTCGCGTCTTAGCTGTCATTGGGGCCCTAGGCGGCCTATGATTCAGCACATTGTAGAAAGTGGTACGCTCCGAAGGAGACTGCTAGCGCCTGTATCTCGCTTGAGAGATCTCGTTGTGCAATCAAGGTGTGCATCGTCATCCACTCCAGGCGTTAAGGCCGCTCACGCTATGCCTGTCCTGGAAAATCCTTTCGGCGCCGAAAGGATTTTCCAGGACAGGCATAGCGTCTGGCCTGAGTGGCCTTGCGCATGTATTCTCTGCCTTCGCCTCTGTGTCTAGTACGTCCATCCCTATCTCACCCTGTGCGAGTAAACTTGGCATAACCTGGCGTCTTCTGCGTGGTTTGTGAAGTAGGTTCAAATTCTATTTGGCGGAATCGAAACATGGCAGACGAAATTTGTGGCGGATCCGAAAACATGTGAAATACTAGGTGACAAAGTTCAATGCTCACAAAAGCCACCTCTGGAGGGATATGTAGATATATATACAGCACTCACTGCCGACGAGGCTGAGCCTCAACAAGACTGCTTTGAGCTATGCCTCCCCTGCGCATGTCCATATACTGGCCGAGCGAAAGTGCTGCTAAGCGAGCGGCTATGTTGCCTGGCCAGGTATAAAAGCCAAGATCATATTAGCGATTAGAATGAATGGGTCGTAAACCTTGTCGCCCTCTTGCATAAACGGCAGGCCGTGATTATTCGCAAACAAAAAGCCCTCTTTCCTCGGTATTACTCCTTCCCCCTAGCGGCAATGCAGCATAAATGAAGGCCGCGGAAGAAGGATGGTGCTTTTCTACCAGTTCCTTGAGTCTGTCGAAAGACTGTCTGCTTGTGACGTCGTACACAAGGATACGGTAGGAGTTTGCCGCCCACCACTTCTGTATCCATTCTGCGTGCTCCACAAGGTCGCAGCCACCTGTATCATGGACTTCAAGATTTATAACCTTTCCATGAACCATTCGACGGATGTTGTATGTATCTTCGAAAGTTTTCGCATACTACAAAAATCAGCCAATACACTATAATATAAGGATAGTCATGTAAGCTCTTACACCAGTGTAGGTATTCTGTAGTCCATGCGATACAATAACTCTGGTCTTCCCAGCACGTTGCGGCCCTATAACGGCGACACGCTGCCAAGTAGGTGGGGCAGGAGGGCTTACCAACAGCTCATTACCAGGTTGTCGGGATCCAGACGATCCTGGATTCCACGGACCATTATGAACAACCGGGCTCTGAACCGGGCCCCGAGTCTCGTGGGCTCGAGCTCCTGCACAGGAGATGATGAGTGCAACGCAAATCATGCATTGCGCAGCCGTTTGATACGGCACCCAAAAGAATCCGATAGACGCAACAACGGCGATAACACCGAGGTAAAGCGACCACTTCGGATACGAAGACCAGGGGCCACAGGGAGTATGCCCATAGATCGTAACAGCGGCAAAGGTGGCGTGGGACATGACAGCAATTGTCGGCACGATATCAATTTGCAACTTGGCTAGCAGCAAAAATGATAGGATCATGAAGCTCATTTGGAAGACTGCCCAACAGATCTTGTAGCCTGGCTGCCAGACCTTGCAGATAGGATACAAAACCTCGAGAATCTGTAAACATGTTAGAAATTGTTCGAATATATGGGCAACTAGATTACTTTAGTACAGCAGATGGACAGCACGGAGCTATTCTTCTAGCCGGCCAATCCAATGATAGGTTTCTTGATACGGATCAGGATGAACGTAAGCCCTATAAACCCAAATACACAGGCCAGGCCGACCAGGACCCAGAGTCGAGAGCGACCCGGTACATCACAGAACTTTAACAAGCAGTAGATACATTGAAAAAAGTACCTCGAGCCCGGACGCAAAGGCTGCGTCGAGGAGCTGGGCTGTGCCGTCAGGCAAACCCATTTGGGCGAGCCTTGAATAGCGGTGGGTGGTAAGGCAACCAGAGAAGGGTAGTATAATAAGGGTAAGTAAGGCAACCAGATGCTGCAGCTGTGGCGAGTAAGGCAGATAAAGGCGAGCACTTAGGCCATTGTTGCATACCGCCGGGGGATAACGGGGGCTTATATCAGATTGCACGACGTGACAAACCAGCGATCCAAGAGCCCATATCACCGGTGATATGATCAGGGGAGATTGAAGCAAGAGATGGTCAACTTCTTGTCTAAGCATAGCTAGTGGTACTCGTATGTCAACCGGCTCTGTGTATAATCGAGGTACGTATTACTGCGCTAATACCGGAGATAGTGGAATACAAGCGAAGATACCGCCCCTGTACGCAGGTGGAGTCAACCAGGGTGCAAGTGTACAGGATCGCCCCCATGGGGCAGGATGCCACCCACGCCAGGCGCTATGCCTGTCCTAGAAAATCTTATCGGCACCGTAGAGATTTTCCAGAACAGGAAATATGCCGGATTCGCCCTTTGGATTATGCCCTCGCTCGCTTCCTCAATCCTACTCACTCAAGCTCTCACCAGCATCATGGGTATCACGGCAAGCCGCCAACTCGCAGACCATCTCATACGGATTTGTCAGGAGCACTGCAGCGGTGACACCTTAGAGTTTAATTCCAGCCAAGAGGAAGAGATTCTCAATTTACTAAGTGCCCTTTGGGACAGCAGTCCTCCATCGATAAGGCAAAAGGTACAAAATAACATAGCCGTCACCAAACGAAATCGCCTTGGGCGAGGGTCCTCATCCGAAACGAAAGCTGCGCTCAGCGACGCCGTCCGAAGTCAGCTAGCTCTATGGACATCGAATCCAGAGAAGGCTCTGCAACCATTAACGATTTCTCGAGATCTTTCCGATAACTATGCGGTGTCTCTTTGCCAGCACCTGCGAGGTCTGGATAACACGAACGACGTCCTGAAGGTGCAACGACGACTTGCTTGTGTTGCACTCTTCCAGCTCAGAGAAGAGATAGGCGATGACGATGTGGCGATTGTCCAGTACTTTTCCTATGTAAACTGTTCGATTAAGGAGACCGATATGAGAGAATGGTATAATGCTGGGTCACGTTACAATTCCATTGCAAAAGATTTAGGCGGTTATGACGCATTGTTCGTCCTACCTGATGACATTCCAAAAACTGTGTAAGCATGGAACCAGCCTAACAACACGTCCAAGGATACTCATTACCTACAGCTGGGAGAAAGAACTCAAGAAAATCGGTGATGACCGCGCCCGCCTCTTAGAGAGAGTCCGAGGGAGGATTCAGGACGAGAGACAGAAATGTCGAGCGGCTAGTCATGCGATCTTCAACTATCAACTCGAGGCAGTAAAAAGATGGAAAAGGGAGCACTTTTTGACCTGGCAAAAAGCTATCGAGCCACCGCTTCCCCAGTATCGAACCATCAAGCGGAGGAGGACAAACTGTGGTACCGCCCCTAATCTAAGAAGCACCAACCCCCGATTAACCTCTTCGCCGCAACGCGATGCCGTCAACCACGCAGAGGGAGGGGTGAGCCCAGCGACGTCTGCGAACACTGAAGTCGACCTGTCGGGATCGGACAACGGACCACAGCCGTCCCCTTTAGAGGACCAACCTTGGAAACTGCCACCAGCGAACGTACCGTCCTCTGATCCCCTTGAAGACCCCGGATATATGAATAACATGGCGGTTGGTCTCCCTAGGCCGAACCCTGCAGAATCAGGACAGTCTAATTCACGCCCAAGGTTACAAGCAGCTGGAGGATGCGGATCAGGTCTTGAACAAGTCCTTGGCCCAGCAGCACAGAGTCCAAGCTGGCTGCAGGAATCGGAAAGTGCCTGGACACTACTCAATTTACGGACAACCTCAGGACCCAACCAAGCACCCAACACTTCCTTCCCTTCGCCACCGAGCAGCGTATTTCAATCGTCTCCCTGGCCAAACAGTAATCCAGCGGATTGGGAGTTCAACACTGGTCAGTTCTTGCCACTGTCGTCGGAGTTTCTAACCGCACAATTGGACTCTGGTTCTTCACACTCCTGATGCAATCCTCCTATGGTCTCGGCTATATCCGCAACCACCTCCCAGTTGTATTGAACCATTAGGAAATGGATCGGTCCCTCCTCGACAATCATCCGGCTATTTCCAGACATCTGGAAATGATGCTGGATCTGCCATGCTATAGGTTTCGTGTCATGTTGATTCTTGATGGGTTGGTATAGAACTTTAGGCGGCTTTAGGGCATCGATAGGGGCTAGGGGGATGAATATGGTAATAGTGCATTCGGGCGATGTAATCGAGCCGTGGTCAAGTTCGCGAGGATGGTATTCCTGCACCTTGGTGATCTTTTTCTTGTCGGTTCTGGCTGTGCGTATAACTACAAGTTCCTGAGCGTTATAGCCAGTTAATCACTGTAGAACCATATAGAAGCGTTCACTTACATGGTCCGTTTTGAATTGGCGATAGATTTGGCGATGTAGCTCGCTCGCTTCGTATTCGCGCAGTGGTCCTTGTTGGCTTAGTAGTTTCTTTTCCGTCGGTACGACCGCACAAAGGTCCTGAATCAGGGATGTGGCAGGAAGATCTTGATAATGTCCCATTGCTCGTCTTGGGTCCTTGAGCGCGCCATTTGGTAGTAGAAACTAATCTCTGGGTGCGTGCTGGAACATATCTTGCGGTGACTGTGGATGGAGTATGTGGGAGCAGCGCCCTGAGCTGGCAAGAAACACGTGGCCCGCAGAATGTGGGGAATATTGACGAGACTAGGCTAGCAGATGTTAACTATCTAGTGGTCAATTGTTTCATTTGAGCTGAGTCATCATCAACTCCTTCCCCACAGACAGACCAACGTTCAAACTCAACAAAAAGGGGTCTTTTTCAACATTAAAAGCTGTCTTCCGGTTCTCAATTTGCAAAACCTGCTTCGTTGGACTATTAAATAAAAGAGTGAGATTTTAATCTTGCGTTATGGGTAGGGCAGACTGGAAAGAGCGCTTTATTGAATTCCTCAGTTGCGGTAATATCAAAGATATAGTGACTGGTAGTAGGCAGTTAATGCCATATCTTCAAAGTGTCCCCAATATAAAACGGTTCAGCCAGTGCCATATTCGTCATGGCTTCCCTGCAGAGACTGCTCAGGACTTCTTATGCTCGTCCACGGTTCTCTCTTTGAACGGTGTAAAGTCTTTCGTGTCGTAGTTTGGTAGCGGTGGTGGAGGAGGAGGCTTATTGCCCTTCGAAGATTCCGAAGATTCCGAACCACTAGAGCCATTTTGATCTGCGTTATCATTTGGCATTTCGGAGTGGGATTGGGCGTTTTAATAGTGACTGATAACTTGGCGTTAGTAGGGAAACCCGAGACCGTTCCGAGGATTGCCAGGATGAAAAGAGGGCAGCGCGCTTGTATTGCGATTGTGTGACCGTACCAGAGGTCATGGCAGGTATGGGAGATAGGAAGGCCGGTACGGGTAGTGACTTACATGTTTCGTTGCCCTTTCTGCAGTTTTCTGATATGCCTCCTTCAATGGGTTCTGTATGTACGCCCGCGTGTTTTGTGTGCCTGTGTGAGAACCAATTGACGGGGAAAGGAGGATAACTTCTACTTTTGGGCGAACAGGTTAAGTAAACCAGTGACAGGCTTGAATAAACCTCGGCCCCTTCCAAATATTCAAAACTATCTGCCTTCTCTTCACGGCAAATAAGGATGCTGCAATTTACCGCTGAAGAACACGACCAGTTCCAATGTATCTTGACTTGCAGGTCAACTTCATGCAGTATGGTACCATGCCGACTTTATCTAGGGATGTCGACAAGATACTTATCCTTGTCGAGATAATTGAGGCTTGCTGGTATCGTTCTAGCTTGGTCTTCTAGGTCTTGCACCGGGCTCTATAGACACAGGTGTGTGCCTGGTCATGAAGTTCCACCGCTCAAGACTACTGCAGGAAATTGATCTGCAAAATCACGGCACGTTGGGACTAGTCGCTCTGATACTCTTCAGGAGTAGGGTGAAGCATCATAGATGATCAGGTGAAGCATACTGCAAGCTGCAAACGCATCATGAACCGCCAACCGCATATAGATTCAACCGCATGCCATCCAGCATTCCTTGAATAAAGGACCTACGTCAATGCCAGCAGTATTATGGATGGGGTTTTCCCATAATAGCACCTCCTGGGATGTGATGGCTTGCATATCCAACAATCTGCAGCTGTACTGGCCTATGGGAAACATTTCCCTGGAGAAGTGTGTACCTTCTGGCGAGCAACGTCTCAATTCAGCCTGCACCAAGCTCGGGAATGTAAATCTCGGATGATACTCATCTACCCTTCCGATGATGGGACTGGGTATCTAGATACCATGAGCATGGTCATATGTTTTTCCACATTGTGGCATGGTCCTTTTTAATTTGACCTACAGCTAATGATGGTACTGAGCATGCAAATGCCATTGATAAGCTGAACATAAACTGCGCCTTGCTTCTAATGGCCAGCTGTGGTTGTTCGAAGTACCTCTCATACACATGACTAAAAGTTAACCACCAGTACAAGCTATTACGGAGACTTTCAAAATTGTCCACCGCGATTATTTCCTGTCTATTAAATCAGTTGAACCTTCGGGAGCCTCGGTGGAGAGGGATGTAACATGGTCCTTTCAACGGTGGCCTGTAGGTCAAGATACAGACAGGTCAATCAATAGACTGGGCGGTCACCCCTGTTCCTGCAACCTCTAGCCATCCCCTGTTCCTGCACTCGCTGGTTATCCCCTGTTCCTGCACTCGCGGGTCATCCCTTGCCCTACACCCACTTTGCTTCCTCATACTGAATATCGATGCAAATCATTCTCAATTTGGAAGTAGTACTTGATTGGCTCTACTGAAGGGGTGTGGTTCTGTGACATATACATATAATAAGTTGCAGCGGGCCTTGGCTCACGCACACACATATACAAGTCTTATACTTCGTTGTTCTGTTCTCAGCAACATTCTAGGCATCCCCTAAGTCATTACTTCTATCTTCTATCCTGCAAATTCGTCGCAGGCCACCGTAGCCTCATAGGTCTTCTCAAACAGCACTGAGGGAGCTTTTGGCCGTGCAAGGGCTCGCGGAGGGGGCGACGACGTCCATTCGGTTTTAGCTGAGCGTTATTTCCCGGATCATGAGGCGATTGTCCTACTTTCTCGTCAAAGTCGGTAGTTGTGCTGAAGTTCCACTCATCTGACTCCACAATCGAAGTGCGGTCAGTCGGTGCCTGCGCTCCAATCATAGGATTAAAGAGCGATTCCCTTGCACCTCCCTGATATTCCCAAATCTTGAAAGTTCGTACGAGCTCCGAGAGAGCTTCAGCCGGGTATCTCGAGTTGGCATCGCAAATAAATCTATGATCCATGACCTGTTCAATAGTGGGTCGCCCGTCAGGCGACTCCTCGAGGTAGAAGACGACCAAGTCTTCTAACTCAGCTGAGTACTCAAGCCCATTGAGACGGGGAATGTGTCCTCTTAGGAACTGTCCAAATTGTGTGATATCAATTTTGGCCTTCTGGAACTCTATAGTATTTGGCGGCAAGCCTAAAGCCATCTCGTAAACCACAGATCCAAAAGCCCAGATATCAACCGCAGGACCGTAGGGGATAGCTGGGTTGAACAATTCCGGGGTCATCCAATGCAAAGTCTCAATAACAGTGCTCCTTTTATTGAATCTTGTCTACATTATAATAGCTACGCCAAAATCACAAAGCTGCACCTCTCTTTCCTGCGTAATAGGAATATTGGCGTATTTTATATCCCGCTGGATGATACCGTGGAGATAAATCTAGCTGATGGCCTCGGCGACCTCCCTAAGGATTGGGATAATCCATTTCTCAAGCAACCGTCCAGACGGCTTCATCAAGGTAGATACGCTTCCGCCGGCGCAGTAATCCGTCTCTGATTGGTGAACGATGAATGCATCGATAACCAGGTTGATGTTTTGGCACCAATGTCATAGAGGAGCTTCAACGTATTAATCTCCTTTTAAATGTCGCTAAATATATCTGTCGCACCAGGTCTCAAACTGTCGCCTTCTCCAATATTGACCATCCTAATTACAACAAGCTCGTCCGACTTGATATCTGTCGCCTTGTACACGCGACCGAAATTGCCTTTGCCAATGAGTTCAGAGAGCGAATAAGGGGGTAGCGGAGTGCTGGAAGCGATGCAAGCCTGTTCAGTGGCCGCCTGCATTTTCTTGGCATCTTCTCACATTGCGTGCCTGGTCTGGTTGGTGGCGTGGGCATCCATCGCTGGTTTGAATTACGGTATAATTCAAAAGACGGAGAATGTTAAGTTTGTTGGCGCCTAATGGCGATGAACGCAGGCGAGGGAGATCTTACAGTCAAACTCATGGCGAATAAACAAAGGTTAGTAGGTAGGGTTGCGGCTGAGGTTGCGGCTGAGATTGCGCCAACGGATCAACACATTCAAACTTTTCGCGAAATCCGTGTGTCGCTGTCGAGGCAGCGGTTTCTGATTGCCTCAAGTCGCCCCACCTGCCCTGCCCAACTCACCAATCAGGACCCGGCCGCGGGGACCGACGTTGTTCCTCTACCCAAGATCGCAGGTACCGCCTGGCTTTCAATCGATGTCGACAATTCGTGATAAATACTTCATGTTGCCTTGCCCGGTTTCCCTTGCAATTTCATCCCCAAGTCCTTCCAACTCCTTCATTCGTATACGGCCCAATAGCAAAAATGCCGCACGCCAGATAGCTTACGCGGCCATGTCTCATCTCGATGGTCAGAAGATTGCGCATCGGCCTCGCATCGCCCCTTTTCCATGGTGCGTCTCCTTGGGATAGCTATGAGGAAAGTACCAGAGCGCGTCTTCTCGGGATATGTCTAGCCTGAGGACCGATGATAGCGTTGCCTAACTATGTAGGCAGCCTGCTGAGGCGTTACCAACAACCAAGATGACGCACCTGACTGCCCATGACGAGGGGGTTGGGTGATGGTCAAATGTTCAGCCTTGTACGACCGTCACGAGCTAATTTCTCATGCCGGCAAAGACAAATGAAGGAGCAAGATTCGACGAGCACCATTTGTGACAACAGTATATCACACCCAATGCTGAGATTCTTCCCGGCCTTGTCGTCTGGAATGCACCAATGGCCTTGGGCACTTATTCATTTGTACCGCCCATCATGCCGATGTACCCGGCCCAGGTCCATCCCAGACTTCTCGTTTGTGCTTGCACTTCAGTGCTGGGCTCGTAGTTACAATCGCGCAAGCGCAAGTCGCGGCTCGCGACCGCATCCACTCGACGGCGAACCCCGAGCTGTATACCACCAACGCCGATGCCGCATATGCTCCGCCTACTGCGACTCCGAGCCCTGACACGTCGCCCCGGTACGAGCTGCCATGTTAGAACATATCCCCGACCGTCTCGATCGACCGTCTTGCCGCTGCAACGGACTGTGACCCGACGACAGATGACCGACCAAACAGCAACGGGGCTATACAGCGCCAACCTCGATTTGCCCCTTCCCTTTCTACCCTATATCTGACGGGCTCTCTTGAAATTTCGACTGAAGTTTACGTGCTCTGCTTTGGCTGGAATTATTCTTCACGATTCAAATGCGAAGCGGATGTCCAGCCTCCACTCACACTACCGGTGGTTGATCACAAGCACGAATTGTCCTTTCGGGGGAGCCCGAACTCTCCTGGAAGTGAGGGCACCAAAGGCTCGAATAGGCAACGCGAGACGCCCGACCGTCACACCTCAACGGCTGATGAAGATGGCTCGAAGATGAAGAATGATGATTGCTTGCAGGGAATGGAAAACGAACTCCCGTCTTTGTCGCGCTCCAGCATCGACAGCACCTTGCATCGTAATCCCTCGACATGGGTTATTGCAACTTTCAATATCGAGAAAGGTTGGTCGCCTAGTCTTTTGCAGTCCTCATTGATGCTGCATACGATACCTGCATTCCCAAGAAACCAAACGTTACTGCTTCGGGAGCAGGGGCACTACGACGAATCAGAGAAATTGAGTCGACAAGCACTGGAGGGAAGGGAGGCGGAGCTGGGGAAACGACACCCACACACCCTGGCAAGCGCAAGCAACTTGGCCTTGGTGTTGCAGGACCAGGGACAGTATCGCGAGGCAGAAGCGACGAACCGGCGCGTACTAGACGCATACAAGAAGGAGCTCGGGATGCAACACCCGAGTACGCTCACGAGCGTCAGCAATCTGGCCTTTGTGCTCCAAGAAGAGGGCCAGTACGGCGAGGCCGAGGAGCTAAACCGCCGGGCACTAGAGGGGCGGGAGACAGTCTTAGAAAAACAGCACCCCGACTCGCTCATGAGCCTGAGCAACCTTGCCTTCACACTCCGATTGCAGGAGAAGTACGACGAATCGGAGGCACTGAACCGACAAGCCTTGGAAGGAAGAGAGGAGCAGCTCGGAATGCAGCAGCCTGATACCCTGGCAAGCCTGAATAGTCTTGCGTTGGTCCTACGAGACCGGGGAGAGTACGAAGAAGCGAAGGGATTGAGCCGGCGCACATTACAGGGCTACCGCACCGAGCTGGGCGCACATCACCCTTATACATAAACAGTCCGAAGCTTTGAGCCGCCGCGCCTTAAGAGGAAGAGAGAAACAGCTAGCGATGCAGCACCCCGATACAGCCAAAAGCGTAGGCGATTTGGCTTCCGTGCTGCGGGGTCTGGAGAAGCGTGACGAGGCGGAGGAGTGGGAACGGCAAGCACAGGAGGCAAGAGGGGAGCCGTAAGCGTTCATGAGCCAGCCGCTTGCTTTCTGTTTGGCAATACGGATGGCCGTTGCGGGGATTCTCATGGGCTTAGAAGCTAAAGCAAGGCGGAGATAACTCGATGAATCTAATCCAGTCAAGAAAAATGGGTAAATTGGTTATTGGAGTAATGAGTGACAGATATTCTAAAATCTTCTCAGCCTAGATATCCGTCCAGTCGTCCGCTCATGACTCTCCGTTCTAACCTGCCATCGGGCCTTGTGATTCGTACGCTGCCAAGCATATAGCTAACGAATTAAACACCAAAGTGAACATACGGAACCCAAAGCGCTGCCGTTTTCCCAACTTCCTCATCATGAATGACTTGCGTCCCTTTTGCCCCCAGTGGCCGGTCTACTTACAATGTTTCCCCCCTCCATCTGAGTTCTCCATCGATCTCGAAGCGCCCGCATAGCATAATGGAGCCCCCTGCTCACAGCTCCATCGCTCGTACCATTATCCTACACGCCCTCGATCTATAGGAACTCATACACCATCCTGGCCATATCTACACACAATCTGTCATCGACACTCCAAAGCGTGCCAATCACATGTCGGAAGCCCGCAAGCTGGTACGCGGCCGTCAAGTGGATCCCCTCGTCAATCAGCTCCTTTTTCCCGACCTGACCCGTCCCGCATGCTGAAAGGTAGGCGATAAACGATAATCTGGGACCAAGATTAGTATCTAACAGGCTCGCTACCGTTAATGGATCCTCCTTCCAGTCTTTCAACAATAATTGGCTTTGTAATGGGTTTGTAGGATATGCCATGCCATGACCAGCAAAGTGGAACATCCAACAAGTTTCCAACGCAGACAGGACTTCCTTTTTACCGAGGCCTGGTTCCGTGGCGTCAATTCGCATTGACGTGCACACAGCCCGTACTCTGTTTGTTTCTTCACGAGCGAAATCAAGATTTCTCAGGCCCGGCGTGTCTTCTATAGTAACGAGAGCGACCTTTCGATTGGCTGTTAGGCTTGCGAACCGCTGCTGGCGACCGTGTACGATAACCCTGATAGATGAACTATACGACGAAACCACTCTGTCCAGTGCTGTGTCTGGACGACAGCTGAGATAGTTCCCAGCCGCATGGAGAGGAATTGAATCAGCGGTCCGATCGGGATCCACCAGATGTGTTGCGGCTCATTGTCAGCTACAGCCTGAGCAAGCCCTAGTTCATTCGGAACCGGGCCAACGATGGTGTCCCAAAGCCAGACAAGCGTATCCAGAGATTGAGGGTCTTTGTTTTCCAGGTCCTGCCGAGAGAGCTGGGGCAACTCCAAAGTTCGGATACCAGAGGTCTCGGCAATAAGAGCCTCGCAACGATGCGATTAAAATATTTTTTAAAAAAAAAAAAAATATAAATATTTTTTTAAAAGAATATAATCCTTAAACTAAAACCTTAGCAATAAAAAAGTAGCCTTAATATCTTATATTCTACCATTAACCACTTCGAGGGACTCGAAAATGTGCTAGGAATCATCCCATCAGAAAGTTAATACCCAGAAATCCTAACAGAACAGCAACTAATGCTCCGACGGTAGTGGCAAGAAGCCATGGTGTGGATGGTTTCGTATTCAGAAGTACTCGAAGAAAAATATTGAGCGGTAACCACTCTAGAAGAGCTGAGTAAATGGTGTGAGTCAACCAATACAGAGTAAGGCTCAGCTGGGTATTGGAAAGTGAGTCCTTGACTTTTGCTCACCTATTGCTAACTTTGTGGCATCTCGGACAGCCTTCAGCCAGTCCATTATCACCACAGGTTGCACAGGGCATGGTTGAGATTGATGATGGCCAGGTTGAGTTCAGGTCGTTTTGTTCTGCAATATGTTCGTCGCAGATTCAGAGTAAAAGATAGTGATTATTATTAGTTATTATACTAGGATCTGGCGGCCCAACAGCTCCATTAGGCAGCCAGCGCTTCTAAGCATCGGATAAACTTCGGTGCGAGCTTCGCATATTATGGGGATAACTCCGCTTTTGCCATGAAATCTCCTTCATCGTTCTCGAAACATGCCGGGTCCTTCGAAATATGCCCGACACCCGACAACTTTCCTCACCAAATGGTGCAGTCTGGTGCCCTTTCAGCGGATGTCACAAAACGTGTACCAACAAGGCAGAGCTGGAGAAACATTATGGATGCCGTATTTGCCATGTTCTTATTTAAAGTGCGCCTCTGACAGTTTGATGCAGATGTTAATTGCCCCAAAGCCTGCGTCGGCTGTAATATAATCTGCGGCACAGCGTCAAAATTCATCTATCATGCCGACTTTTGTCCCTCGAAAAGACAAATGGACGAAGTGGACCTGCATTATATGAGCATAAAGAAGTCGCAATGGGAAGCTATTGTTATTAAGGATTTGGCCGAAGTACAATCTCGCAATACGTCCCTGCTAGCTGAACGAAGATGCATCGAGGACGTTCTAGGCAAATACCTGTCTAAAAACATGCTCTCGGAAGTTATGGAGGAAGTAAGACCAACCAATAATGTCAGTTCCAAGAGAACGCTTGACAATAGTATGGAACGTGAGGGTAAAAGGCAACGGATTGATACGAGCGAGGCACAGAGTGAGACACAAAGTGGCGGCATGCAACCTAGAGTTGATCTGAGCGAGGCACAGAGTGGGACACAGAGTGGGACACAGAGTGGGATACAGAGCGAGGCACAGAGTGGCGGCGTGCAACCTGGAGTTGATCCTTTCGCGCAAGACTTCATTACGTCTGTATCATTAACGGATCCCCAACAACAGCCCTTCGGATATCACGATCTACTGGCACAGAGTTCCCCAATCCACTTCTATTTCAATAATGGCATTTACGTATCTATGGACGAGCCTTATCAACAATAGGCTTCACCCTAGTGCGCATCTCTTTGAAATCCTCTATACTCACTAAGCAATAATTGAAACTGATTCTTGTGTCCTTGTTCCTTGACTCATTCTGCATCTCTGCAATCTTGCCCTCCAAATCTTGCATCTTCGGAAAGTACATCGGTGTCCATTCAGCAACAACGTCGTTGGTCGCAAATTCTAGTGTGAAGGGATCGCCGGTGTATTTTTCGTGTCCCAGTCGCGCGTCGAGCACAGTTCTAGCCATATCAGTAGGTATATACAAAGTGAAAGTAGAAAAGACTTACAGGCCGCCATTAGGAAAAAAGATCTGTTCCTCAACACACGCCGCATTCTCCAAGTGTTCTCGAGAGAAATGTAAGTGATATTCTGGGCCCCTTTTGACAGGTAGATCCAGTTTATGCGAGCCTACCCAGAACTTCGCTTGAGATCCTGGAGGCCACACGAGAACCAATATTGAACGACGGTCTCTGTCCTTCCTGAAGCAAATAATATGGTCTGGAGAGGACCCATGTATCATGGCATGGCCTAAGGTGCATCCTCCGTAGCGATGGAAACTGTTTCGAATGACGGATTCAATGCGCTTAGACATGTCAGTTCAAGCTGGAGAACGGATCGCATGACTGACAGAGACAGTATCACCGGTAAGCTGCAGCTCGCTCAGAAAGGACTGCTGTGACTCGATCGCCAACATTCGTCCACCCATGGCAGCATCCTGAATATTGAAGAAGCCCTTATCGTCAAGAGCTCTGTCGACGTCTTCGAGTGCCGTCGCCATTGCGTCAATTTTGGCTATACCAATGTGCGGGACTAAGTGAAGCTCAGTTCCAAAAACGCGGGGGTGTGAATCTCTCCGGAACATGTTTCTCCGAGTGATGCATCATTGTTGTGCAAACATTATGGAAATATTGATATCGCTTTGCCTCTGCTCCTCCCCTGCTCCTGCACGTACTGCTCCTCCCCTGCTCCTGCACGCACTGCTCCTCCCCTGCTCCTCTCAACTATCGGTTACAAATCTGCCAAGAAATATGTCTATATAACATCAGTAGCCGCCTTACAGGTCATTTGATTTACTTGTGCGAGGCCAAATTAATTACCTAGTTTTTTCTCGTCACGTACACCTGTTTACCAGCAATGCTTTCCCGTGTAGCTCAGCAGATATACCGTATTGTGTGTGGAACTAAGATGTGCGAACGGTTGGGAGGTGGGCACAGTGCGTCTAACCCCATATTTGGCTCAACTTGTCCGACATTTCGAAAATGTCACTTTCGTTCATGAGGTACAGTACGTTTAGCTCGGTATCGAAGATAGTCAATAAAGGTCATTCTCCGGACAGGGCGCTATAGCGCTATTTTGATGTCGGCTTATACCTCATACCAGCAAAGGTCACCAAAGGTATTTTATGATCTTGGTCTGATGTAGTGCAGGGTGCAAGATGGCCTGGTTGCGGTAAGCAAGTCGCTTCTGGCCTTCATTTCGCACCGTTTTAGGCGTCATACGGTAGCACTCTTCCGTCGTGCAGATTTCCTGTGCTGCCTTACAAATGGAACCAGAGCCTGATGTTCCCACCGCTCCGTTTTTACCGTTCCGGCGCAGAGGGGCAGGTCATCTCGGAGCCAGTGTCATCCAGCGGCTGCTCTCTTTCTGCTGCATTCCGTCGAGATTCGAATACTCTCCTGGGCTGTTTCCGGTCCTGGCTTCCATAGTTGCCCGCACTGTTGGCGTACTATTAGGGTGCAGAGCCGGAAGAGTAGCAACGGCGCACTGACCCACTAGCGTAACCAGCGGGCCAAGTCTAGAACCCACCCACAGTTAGCGTAGAGCTAATTCGCGACCCCGCGTTATTTTAGGACCAACTGCCCAATCCTCCTGAACTGCGCAAGAACCTCTCTTCCTCAAGACACGCCGAAGCGAAACCTGGTCCGAGATTTCTATCGCCAACATGGGTTCGGAACCAGATCAGCAGCTGCCCTGGCGACGCTCGCCCAGCTCGAGCTCAACATGTCATCAACGTTTCGCACCCGCAAACCAGCACTTGCTATATCTACCGTTACGCGGGACGCTATTGTAGCTCAATGAACGCTCCAGGAATATACCCCAGAGGGTCCAGCAAGTTGCCCGAACCGTATTACGTAGCTAGGCCTCCGTCATGGCCCACACCAAGGCGCAGAAAGATAAGGTTCGCAAGAGCGGCTTGTCGCTGCAGAACAAGACACGGGAGCTCGGGCGGTACTGCGACGTCTTCAGCGTGCTTGCGTACTGGAACCCGACGCACGAGCGGATGGAGACGGCGATGCACGTCCCACGCGGGCAGCGCGTGCCGGACCTCAACAGGATTGTCCGTCCCCATGTCCCGGTTACCGTTCCGTCGAGTGTATCCAGCTCTGTTACTAACAGCCGCAGTTTCGACAATCAGCCGCGTGCCAGGCGAGACCGAGCCACGGCCGAGCGACACGATCGAGCCGCGTAGTCGAAGCCATCAATTTCGAGGCCCAGGCGGACGCCAGCGACGACGCGAATGCCGTTGCTGCCATAGGCAGCGACGCGGATGCCGAGTACGAAACCGACTCCGAATATGTTACAGCAGTTCCCGCTGCCGCGGCGGAGCCTCTGTCTGTCTACAACGTCATCCCCGATGAGGATGGCGGGACTGTCATTCCCAACAGTCTGATGAGACAGAAGGGTCCTAGGCAGCTGCCTTTGCCGCGAAAGCCGCAAGGTAAACATGATTTTCGTCTATTGACTACATAGTCGACTGACTGTTGACGCTCATCATACAGCAGGCACTCCAGGTTCCCAACCGACGGTGGAGCGGCAGCCCGGCCGTACCGAGCCTAGCTCCACGACGAACACTGCACCAACCGCGGCGACGAATGCAGGCGCCCGGCCAGCACCCACAAGATACCCCGACCACGGCGCGATGGATGCGTCACTGCAGAGAGCTGTGCGTTTGGACAGCCGGGTGCCAGCTAGAAGTCCCTTGGCACCGATCATGTCGACTCAACCACGGCAGTGCCCGCCCATAATGGTGGGAAACGGTGTACAGCTGTCACAGGCAGGCCGTCCAAGAGGATCTGTGCAGAATGGGACGAGGCACGCGCCAGACTACTATAAGGACTATAGACGCAAGTTGCAGCGGGACACCCTGGCGAAGAAGATGGTGGGAATGCTGGAGGACCTTTGAACCAGTCTCAGCGGTATGCAGTTTGGGTGAAGACGTGGCACATGTTAATGCGTCAAAAATCACAAGGCAGCTCTGTGTTATGTGGAAGCATGTTTTCAGCCCTAGTTTAGTAACCAACAATCTAACGCTACTGTTGTCCCTTCTACGCTCCCGTGATCCCCTGGTCCTAGCCTCCACGGTGATCCTGGTGCGAAGAGATTGTACGCGACGTACGGCCGGCACTTCAACTCGGGGTGAATTGGGAATATCCTTGTAGCAGATGATAAGAAAAGTATTCTCAAGGATCCCTCCAGATAGCTGTCCTTAGTGTCTACTGACTTGAAGTTAATTACTTTGTTTTCTAAGGTAGTTCCCCTATCACATTCTTACGATGGATCTAGATGCAAGTAGTGTCGTGGTATCATGAATCGCAGATGTCATTAGTCGTAATCTTCGTTCCCGTTTGCTCTATCACAACATTCCCTCCACCTAACGTAATGTGATAGATATCCTTCGGGTTATCCTTCATTCGGCGGTAGTGCCGGATCTGGCGCTGGCTCTTCATCCCCTTCCTCCCCTATCATGAACCAGGCTGTCATGCTGTCCTGGAAGATCGTCTGGATCCAGTGCTTAATCGACTGGAGCGAAGACAGCAATACATACATCGACACAAGATCCTCTGTGCCCCTAATAGCCATGGGGCCAAACAGGTCAATGGTGTTGCCTAGATCCGACGCAAAGTAAATCTCCCACTTGTGTCCGACTGCTTGAATAAGAGGCATAGTAACGAGGCGCGGGCAAGGGCCCCGTGGATCAATGGCGCGGCGCAGGTCGTACATGCGCTTCTGCCAGGCTGATGCCCATATCCCTAGCTGGAGGAGGGGATCGTACTGTGGTAACTCGGCTTTCGTCTCGATCGAGACAGCAATCAGGCTTTTAGCCACTGCCCGGTAGAGGGTCTGATTGAAGTGAGAAATTCCACAGCAATCGATCCCATCAACAATGCGCGAGATCTCTCGCTGAAGGGGTGCGGTTTCGGGCATATCCATAACGCGAACATAGTCGACCCTTTTACTGTCGCCGCGGTTATCGACCTTGGATCATCGGCAAGGCCGAGCGCTAGAAGGAGAAAGAGCCTAAGGCAGAACCCAAGATCGATCACTCGGCCCTCGCCGACAAGCGCATCAACAAGGCAGGCCGGCAACGTTGTCGACAGCCATGGTGATATCTACGGTCGCGTCGTTAAGATCAAGCGCCTCATCCGCAATATGTGCAATAAAACCGGCACCATCCGCAACGAGGGTAGCGATATCATCGGCCACGCCGAGCTCATTTACCGAGCTCCTCTGCTGCACCGTCAATAAGGAGGGCCAATGTAACCCTCAGCAGTGATATCGTCGGCCACCTTGCTTATGGTGGCGCCAAGGCCCTCTTCGACCATGTCGTAAACAACGATGGCGACATCCTCAACAAGGAGGGCGACGTTTTGGGCCAAGCCAAGCGTTGGGGGCCTGAAGAGCGGCCCAAGGCCGTCAGCCCCATGACCACCCGCACGGTAAACACGAATGACAAACGTCGTGGATGAGAACAGCGGCCTTCGGAAGTGCGCCTGCAAGATTGATGACAACGGTGACGTCGTCGACTAGAAGGGTAGTGTCCAGGGCCACGCGGCCCTGGTGAATGATATTTCCGTGCCGGATCTCGAGACCGAGGAGTATGAGGGGAATAAGCAGAAGCACCCGCGCATCGAGCAGGATCCTGAGATCGCCAAGCGCATTTGCGTTTGTGTCGAGTACTCGTTCGACGAGAGCTGCCCCATCCGCAAGATGATCACGGAGAACATCGACCGCGTCGAGCGCCAGCCCGAGGAGGAACGGAACGAAGAGGATCTTATCGAGACCATCGAGCCTCTGATCGAGGGCGGCAAAGTTCTCGCGAAAGCCAACGGTGTCATCCACAGTCTTGACCCAGACGATCGCATCGCGGGTAACGCCTAGGGCTAAGCCGCCGCCCACGAGGCCAACGTCGAGAAGTGCAACCTCACGGATCTTCTAAAGGAGTTCATGGCACCGTGATCAAGGCCATCGAGATCGCTAAGCGCAAGCTCAAGGACATGCAGTCGGCCAAGACGGCGCTTGACTCGCCTTGGGGGCTCCTAGCGTAAGCTTTGTTCCAGATCATCGCAGCTGTGGGCTTGCTGCTCTCCGGTGTCTTGGGACTGGTCGGCAAGCTGCTGAACGCCCTTAGCCTCGGCGGGTGGGAATGCTGGAGGACCTTCGAATGAGTCTCAGTGGCATGCAGTTCGGGTGAAGACTTAGCACATGTTAATACGTCAAATAACACAAGGAAGCTCTGTCTATGCTTATGCTGAAGCATGTTTTCAGTTCTAGTTCAGTAACCAACAACCTAACGCTACTGTCGTCCCTTCTGCTCTTGTGACTCCCTACTCCTAGTATACGGGAGAAAACAATACTCGGCACGAGTCGTGCGAAAGAGATAACCGGAATGCCGCTGCTGCATGTCCTACGTACCCAACGCTTGCTTACCGATACGGCCTAATAATTCACCGGCAGCACTACGGCACAACGCCCCAGGCTACCACAGCTGTGGGTGTGCCAGACCCGACGTTAGCATATGGTCTTTTTCCATTTTCAGTCCAGTCAACTTCGGGACTCCGTATCTCGACAAGTGAGGGCACGGATACCCGACAAGATACGGTAAGGTGGTAAAGGTAGGGCACGAACTTGGCCAACAAACAAGCTAGGTCGGTCATCTTGAATGTGCACAGCATCCAAGTGCAGGGAGCTTCCCCGCTCAAGGTTCAGGTAGGTGACTGGGGCACTGGTACCGCATAGAAGGCAGAACCAGCGTAAGAGGGCAACCAAGCAATAGGGCCAAGCCCGTGCTTGGAACACCAATTCAAGCGAATGCAGACCAAGACCACACCTCTCATGACACAGTGGTCAGATTACGGACGAAAGCACAGGTAAGCGAATAAGCATCCAATTGAACATCTGCAACGCGCCTACGCGCCTACGTCTCGAAAAGTCTCGAAGCACCGCGTCTAGCATCAGCACCCCACACCCTGGGCAAGACCAGATACGAGCCCTCCATGAAGTCCGCACATCAGCGGCGATCCCACCGATTGTTGTACGTCCTATCCTTGGTTTTCGCGAGCCAACTTCCCAAACCCTTCCCAATCCCTTCCCAATCCCAAGTCGCTGCGTCTCGTCTCGGCGATGCATGTTGCTACTGCTCGATTGTCGGGTGCTTGTCGGTTGCTCGGGATCCCGAAGGGAGGAATGTGTCCCGACAGATTGGGTCGCCCGGCAAGGGAAGCAAAGTGGCCTTTATAACAGCAGGAAAGGTCCAACGAAATGGGCGGAGCATGGCGCTAATTCGAAGTCAGCTGGTGCTAGCCTCACCCGATGGGCCAATGGGTGTTCGGTCTATCCCTGCGGTCGTAGCTGCTTTGGGAATCGTGCCAGTGCGCGAGACCGCCTTTGATTGTCATACCCATAATCAAGTCGATTGACTGCCACTGTCAGAGGACCGCCACACTCAAAGTCGTCCGGAGCGGTCTATCTGAACCCAATGAGCTTGGCGGAGGTCAGACTTGGGCGACGACAACTGTCGCCGTAGTCGCCGTAGTCGCTTGGTTGGCTCGCAGTTGTGATCGAGCCACCATGAGCAAAAACGCAAGCCGCTTCAAGATTACTGTACCGTACCGAGCTTGTACTACTCACTGCTTCGTATCTTCTCAGCGTCGGTGTCGCCTCTACCTGCCAGCCAGGAATAGCGGGGTTTCCTGGAAGCCAGCGTCTACCGTGGCGGCTGGAAGTGACCCGGCCAACTTGCGGAGAGGCTGAGGAGCGAATCCGCATCCGCCCGACCAGAGAAGTTGAACGGGAGCCGACGGTCGCATGATTTGGCAAATATTTATTTTTCTCGTTTGGCTCGTTAGTCCTTACGACATACTCCCAGCGTTCGAGGGCAGCCAAAATGCATCTGGCCGTAGTAGTATGTAGTCCTGGAGTAGTACGGGGTCACTGTACGCCGAATCTCCCGTGCTGCTCTTCTGGTTCGTACTTTCCCGTATCTCTGGGTAAAGCACACCCGTTTTGCATCCTTTCCTGACCATGCTACCAAAAGCTACCCCGATATTCCAGGATTCGTACCTCGAGGCCCAGTCTCCAGAAGTGACCAGTGCAGTACAGTACAGTACCCAACCTGCCATTGAAGGGTTGGTCATTTGCGAAGCTACCAATTTCTCGAGTAGAAAGTGCTTCTTGGTAGCCGGTCTAACCATGTTGCGTCACATTCCACGCCGGCGTAGTTGTGGTCCCGTACATACGCAACGTAGACGACCTACCGTATTACAGTATGTGCTGAAGGAGCGGCTCTCGAGGCGCTTATACCGCTTGCCAGCGCCCACCGACATGTTGGTTGCCAGCGGACGTCTGAAAATGCACCTGGCCCATGCCAGAGTACCGAATGCTTCCAGTTCTGGGGGCGGTAGAAGTGCCATTTCGCGGTCGTGCCTGGTCGTCCACACTCGTTAATTCCTTTACTACGGCCTACTCCAGATTGGATCCTTGGTCAACATGTGAGATATCATCGATGCCCGTTTGCCACGCGTAGCGACCGCCATACTGCTCATACGGTCCATACGACTGGTCATCCTTGCCGAGCAAGAAGTCCGACGGTCTGCAGAGTTGGAGGACTGGGGTAGGTTATGCTGGCATGACTGGCAGGAGTTCTGACCCCATGGCTGGACTTCGCTGACGACTCGCATTCCACCGCTCTCAATGTGTATGGGCCCCTCGTAGTTGCCGAAGTGCTTCTGTGGCTCGTTGCTTTGGCCTAGTCCGGTCCCGTTCACGACAGGCAGCCGAAACACACCTGGTTGTTGTCCCAGGTTCTCAAATAGTAGTATGTGCGCATTGTACCCGAAAGCCTCAATGCAGCTCTTCTGGATCGTACCTATCAGTATCATAACTCAGTTCTTTGCATCTGATCCTGACCTGCTACCTAAAGCGACTTCCTGCCCTGGTGGCCTCGTACCTCAAGGTACAGTTGCCAATCAGAGACCGATGTAGTACGGACGTGACTTAGACGCAGCTCAACTTACGAAGCAGCCTATTTCGTGAGCAGAAGTACTTCTTCGTAGCCGGTTCTGGGCATCTCACCAAGCTCTATATTCGGATCAAGGACAGTATGCTGTGTATCTTTTCTAATGTACAGCCTAGACTGGTTAAGCTGCGGTAGGGCAGATGTAGACCTCAGGATGCAGAGCTGCTGATGGCGCCGCCGGTCCAAAGGAGCAAAGCCAGCGAACAGCAGTGCCGATATTGTTGTTGGCCGTGGCGCACTTGCTGGCTCACACGAGGCACTTTCAGGCCTCTCCAATTCCCACTGAGTAGTTGCAGAAAGGATACTGGAGGCTAAAACTACCATTCTGGTCCGCGGGACCGTAGTCGCTTATTGAACCTTCCCGAAGCGCCGATTTCAAATGGAACCAGAGCCTGATGTTCCCCCGCTCCGCTTGTACTGTTCCGGCGCAGGGAGGCAGGTGACCTTGGAGCCAGTGTCATCCAGCGGCTGCTTTCTTTCTGCTGCTTTCTTTCTGCTGCTTTCTTTCTGCTGCTTTCTTTCTGCTGCTTTCTTTCTGCTGCTTTCTTTCTGCTGCTTTCTTTCTGCTGCTTTCTTTCTGCTGCTTTCTTTCTGCTGCTTTCTTTCTGCTGCTTTCCGTCGAGATTCGAATACTCTCCTGGGCTGTTTCCGGTCCTGGCTTCCATAGTTGCCTGCACTGTTGGAGTACGAGTGCAGAGCCGGAAGAGTAGCAATGGCGCCCTAGTGCGACTAGCGGATCAGGTCCCTTGAACACACCATCATTAGCGTGGCGCCGTTTTGCGACCCCGCGCCTTCAGGGCCAACTGCCCAATCTTCCTGCTGCGCAAGAACTTCTGAAGACACGCGGAAGAGAAGTTGGCTCAGGATCCTCTCGCCAACATGGGTTCGGAACCGGAACAGCAGCTCCCCTGGCGACGCTCGCCTAACTCGAGCTCATCATGCCATCCCATTTGACATCCGCAAGCCAGCACTTGCTATATCTACCGTTCAGCGGGACGCTATTGTAGCTCTATGGACACGCCACGAATATACCCCAAGAAGGTCCAGCAAGTTGCCCGAACCGTAGTAGGTAGCTAGGCCTCCGTCATGGTCCACACCAAGGGGCAGAAAGACAAGGTTCGCAAGAGCGGCTTGTCGCTGCAGAACAAAACACAAGACCTCGGGCGGTACTGCGATGTCTTCAGCGCTCTTGCATACTGGAACCCGACGCACGAGCAGATGGAGACGGCGATGCACGTCCCACGCGGGCAGCGCGTGCCGGACCTCAACAGGATTGTCCGTCCCTATGTACCAGTTACCGTTCCGTCGAGTGTACCCAGCTCTGTTACTAACAGCCGCAGTTTCGACGATCAAGAACATCCAGACCAACTCGGCTTTCGGGGTCCAAATTGGCTGAGCTTGTTCCAGGGCCTATTGCGTTGTGAGGGTGGTTGCGGTCGGGGATAGCCCTGTTCTTGTATTGCTCGTCATCGTCCTCGCGGGAGCCTAATTTTCTTCTGGTCCGGATGGTCTCGTAGATGGAACTGCTACTCTCCTTGCCCCTACATAACAAGGCGCAGCAACTGGAGATTCCAATGTAGTAACTGTTCACTGTCAACTATTGCACGGCATCCGAAGTGCGTGAATAACTTACCCGCTTTCCATCTAGTTTCGAGTAGTTCTGCTAGTGTGGTTATCAAGGTTGCCGAGGAAGTCTGTCACTGAAGTTTGATATTCATCGCCACGTTTGCCGCTGAACATAATACATTGAGCCTTAATAAAAGCGAAGTCAATAGGTAGGAGACGCGAGCGTTGACTACCAGAGCCAAGCAACAGATCAAACAAAGTCATGATCGATTCCCAGGCCGATTCAAAGGGCTCCGAAGCGGAAAGGGCCTTTGAATAGTAAAATAGCTGCTGGAGCGCGTTCGGGCGCGCTAGAATGACGAGGTGATGGTATAACCGACCAGTATACACGGGACGACATCGGAGGCTTTCGAGTACCAACGTTGTGACACGCAAGTCCAGACCTCTCGATCTCGTAAATCATCATCTTCGATCGCCATCCTGTACCGACCCAGGTCGCCCAGGCATTCCATCCACGTCACTTCAAAAGCCGGGACGGTTTCATAGAGGAGCACCATCATCGAGTATACGAGGTAAATAAACGTCATCATATCGGCATCCCTTCTTCGTAGGGGCAATATGCAGTAAACATATTGTAGCACTATACTCATGGAAGAATATCCTGATACTGAAGATATTCCGTTTTTAGAGCGATAGTCCATCTAGCGCCTTCCACTACGGCACACATTCGGAATACGGACGTGATAGGACTCGAAAATGGGTACTTCGATTCTTCGACTTTACGAAGCGCCAGCTGTCGAGAAGAAAAATTCACCTGTCCAATCTCGTCGGTTACGAAATCAGCTCGGCAATAGGACTGGAAATAACTTCAGGTAGCATATCTTTATCACGAACTTAAGTGCAATGGATTTGAAGACGAGATAGGAACTTTGATTGCGCGGTAACCTATGACTAAAACAACTCAACTAGGAAAATAAAGAGATATACAAAAATCCAATCTTCGAAGGAGAAATGAGAATATTGATAACAAAGGAGATATCAAGGCCTGCTTGACATAAAAAGCACCGTGTAGTAGCCCATGCACCCGAATCGCAAATCTACCCAAGAACAGATAGCGTTTCTCAATTCTACAGCTTGGCCATGTTTCCGTGTACTATATCGGCCTCTGGATTGGGGGACGGAGACCTATCGAGACTGCTCCGTTCCTTTTTCACCCACTCGCCATGGCGGATCTCGCAGAACTTGGCCCCTATGATAATGGCGGCATCTGCTATTCCAATGGTCTGGGCTTTTGGAACTAAAACGGACTCGCCAATCATGAGGTCTTTATTTAATGTCGTGTTCGCGTTCCCCAGTATGCGTCGGACCGTAGACCTCGTTTCCCAGCTCCGCACGAACCCCTTTTCGTCCCCCAACTTGACTTTGATCAGAGTGAAAGGGCTTATTCTCTTAGGTCCGTTCCTCCCATTCGCGATTGGCCAATTATCAGGATTCAATAGTTGGATTGGGCAATCATGGTTATTCGGATAAACCCAGGCTACGCCTTGAATAGTGAGATGGGTACCTCTCTCCACAGCCCACCTTCCGTCTACTTTTGCTTCGCCTGGTCTGTAACTTCTTAGGTTCATTTCCCTGTCTTGGACGATAGTCGTAGGAAACTGGTTTTGTGGCATCGCACGGTATCTTGCCGCATTCGGTGGTCCGTCCCGCAGGATGATTTGCTTATGTCCCATGCCGCCTGTTGTCCAGCCAACAGCCTCCAGTCCGCTATCATCGACGTAGCTGTTACCTACACCAAGCTGGGCAAGGACATCAGCTAAGTCGGCTACATCCTCAGGGTCTTCATGTGATGGTGGCTTTGAATCATCATTGTCAGTGACGACAATGTTCAAGTTGGTTCCTGGCTGTACAGGCTCGCCACTGCCTGAGTTCGATGGTGTGGTTTCCGATAATTGCTTTGCCGGCTCTGTAGGGGTTTGAAGGAAAAGGCTACCTTCCTCCGTCTTGATAGCCTCGGTTTCGTTGTTTTCCTCTTCAACTCCCTCCATTGCATCTAGCTCTGCCTCTGCGGCAACTTTTTCAGCTTTCTTGTCTGGAGTGGAAGAATCCATATGAGCTACTCGTGCTTGAAGGGCCTTTTTCCCCGCTTCAGTGGTACCCCTTGGGGGTTCTTCCTAACGCCAGCTGTAGCAGAAAGTGGCTTCGTAGTTTGATTGTTCGAGCCTGCCATTGTATAGTAGTTCTTGGTTGGGGAGCGGAGGTGTGAATAACAGAAAACGAAAGATTAGAGATCTGGTTGACCCACCATATTTATATTCATTGTAGTTAGCGAAAAAGTGCCAGTATCAGTCCAGCTGTTGAAAGTAAAGATGGGGTTTTGGATTTTGCAAATTATTTGGCTGTTCAGTGGGTGGCAAAGCAGGACAGGTGTCAACTAGAATCCGCATCAGACGTTTTGAATGGTGCTGATCCCGACTCTTGTCATCATTGGCGCTTCGTTATACAATTTAAATCCAGGCTCGTCGTCTGTATCCAATCTAGGGTCCTTGGAATGCGGTACAACGCGTAACAGGCGTTTTTGGAGTACAGCCGGTGTTTGGGGCAGAATTTGGCCTTTGTCCACTGTACATATACCCCGTACTACTTCATTGCCAAGAATCTCAGATTGAAATATGGACGCTGAACCTGGTTTCACTGTGCAGTACTGTAGTTTTGGAGAAGCCGATGTCTGTCGAAGTGAATGTCGCGCGGCGAAACGGGCCATCGTCCAAGCTGGCAGTTCGGTGCTGGGGGAGTAGCAGTGCCCAACCAGAACTTGATCCTAGCTCCGACCACCTCATAATACTCTCAATTGCTGACGAGTTCCCAGAAATCAACATGCGTGCGCTTGCTGTACCCCGAGTCTTCAATGCGGCCCTTCTAGCTCGTACCCTCTAATCTGACCACATGCTTCCTCGATTTCTGACCGATCCTAATTAAAGCTATTTTGACATGCTCGCTTCCGTACAGTAAAATCCAGATTCAGCGTCCGCAAAGGATATGTTAAAAATGACCGACTAAAGTACCGTGGGGCTTCCTGCACCGTGTATCACCTAGTGAGTCACGAGTACCTGTCAGCGTCCAAAGAATCGCTGGGAGGATGCATTTTTAGCGCTTACATGTACCGCTACAATCAAGTAAGTACTAAGATGACTTGAAGGTTCTAGTAACGGCTGTAGTCCACTGACCCACTGTTGGCTTCAAGTCCTCTAGAGTACAGGGCTTAGAAGTAGCGATACATGTCAACGCCAAATATGCAGCCCTACGAAGTCTTGCTTGGCGATGACCGGTGCTTCTCTCCATATTGCTTACGCACGGGGCAGGGTCCCACGGTACTTTAGTCGGTCATTTTTAACATATCCTTTGCGGACGCTGAACCTGGATTTGGCTGTAGGAAGGCAGTGGGGAGAATTAAATTGGCCCAGAGCCTCTCCGGGATCCCATATTGTTTGGAGTAGAGATAGGAACACTGAAAGAAGTAGTGTCGGGTAGCAGCACAGTAGTAGCTCCTTATCTCGTGGTTTCTGCTCTGATGCAGGTGTGGGAAGTATGTGACGGGATAAGATGGCACATACGCCTGCTGGTATTGTATATATAGCCTCACATTGTACCGACGAAGGAAGCAGGAGGGCTTTGTCAGTATTACGAACCGCAGACAACTATTATAAAGAGGGAACATAATCAAAGAAACATCTTGGCCATACTGAACAAGCCTTAGTCTATACCTCTTTGAGTAATTGATGTTCTTCCCTTTTCTCTTCACCTTCCTCTACCAACCAGCAAACCTCGAAACCTTGTTCTTCGCAATTTCAAGGACGACCAAGACGATGGGAGACCAGCTGCTTCCCAGCACTGTGCCCGCTGTACAATCCACGGGTCCCGAAAGAAGACGCCAGACGAATCGCGATGCAGCCAGGGCTACTCGTGCACGAAAGGCAGAAGATATTTCACAGATGAAGGCGACAATAGAGGTACTGCGTGATGAGATACGGAAGACGAGAGCTGAAATCAGCGATCTGACGCTGCTCATTATCAAGACCCCTAATCCGCATTTCGTTGGTTCGGGATCGATTGATCCTGCTTTACTTGCGTCTGCAGGTTTTCAAAATACGTACAATATGGGCGACCTATCCGACTTCTGTCCGTCATGGCCCCGTACGATGAATTCAGCACTTTTCGGAGATGGCCCGGAGTGTAATGTACGATGGCCTGAGGAGATCATCAGCGATAGAGCGAACTCTGTGGATAGTAATGCTGTGGCCTCTATGAAACAGTCGGTTGACGCGCCATCTTTGCTGCCCGACAGCAGTGTCGAGAGGCTGGCCTAGCCTTTTATGGAGATGACAAGGGGCGGAGGTGCGCATGGCAATGCTTCCGTGTCGTAAAACTGCATGCAAAACTGCAGTAGATAGAAAAGCAATTGGAGATTTCGGCAAGCTGGCACTGAGACATCCTACAGAGTACAGGAAAGAAGCCTTACGGCCTTGGCGGTAAAATAGCTGTTAGAATATAGAAATGAAGGTCTACTACCTGTATTGAAGGTTGATTGTTGTGGCTGTGACCATTGTATGAAAGCTATTGTTGTTCGGCTCATGTGCCAAAAGAGCATGAATATTGAACGGTGGAGGAAGCGCGTTAAGGGGGTGGCTCCTACGTCAGCCACAGGAGAAAGTAACTGTGCTACATGGGGCTGGGCTTCTAGTTCAATTGCAGGCAGAGCTCCAAACCGCGACACATGCTTTGGCTAAGCTCTATCCGATGTAACTAAGCAGTCGGGAAAGGACGATTGTTCATTAACACGCCGACAAAACATAGCGTGGCATCCGCCTGACTACCGTCAACAGAGCCTAAATCCGACACGGCCCTCAAGAGTCAGAGGCCCATCGAATCCAAGTCGCCGCTCGACTTCCGGACCTCTCAGGGCTTGATTCACTGACAGAGATTGCGATGGTCCTCTGTACTGGATCAGAGCCACGTTTGGTAGGAACAATCGTTACTAATCCGAAGTCACTACTGTATGTCCTTCCTCCCTTCGCGGGATACGGAAACGTCCAGTATCCCGCGTAGCTGGTAGGGCAATTAGGTCGCGTCACATCACACAGTTACACAGCTGTGTCTTATTTGTAGCAGGTTTTGGTTGGTAGCCATTTCTGCTGGTGTTTCAACCGCTATCTGCTTCTATCGGGGACTTAACGTGTAACGGGTCACTTGCAGCAAGGAAGACGAGAACAGCCACTACTGTTGGCAGTGGAACGACAAGGAACCTTTCGAGATCCTGAGGAAAGCAGCTATGTCGGAAACAGTACAAGCGGAGGGCTAGAAATATCAGGCGCTATGATCGCGCGGAACAGGGCTGTCTAAAGATAGTTATCTGACTAGATTGAAAGCACAGATTGAAAGCAAGTTGTACCCAATTTCGCAAATCTTCAAGAGAAAAGAAGCAACAGCAATAACTAAACATGATTTACAACAGTAATGTGCTAAGTAAGAATTCCAGATTAGGTTTGAGCCTGAGAGGAGAATGAATATTCTTCGAATTCCACGACCTTTGACTTTCGAGAAATACGTCCCCCCAGAACGTCCACCAAAGAGCAGGCGAGAATCTAACAAGACGTTAGAAATTGGCACCACGACCAGAAGAGATGGTGGTACGACCACAGGAAACAACACGGCTTCAAATGATGTGTCACTCAGTCTCGTAGATTGCCCCAGTCACCTGTATGCGGGCAAACTCAAGAAGCGTCGATTCCAGGTCTGTCTGCCAACACTCTGGCCCTGGCTGGGCTGCTACTGCCCTGATGCGGACAAGTAGCTCGGCAGCTTGGAACGCCACCAACTGGGTGTAATAGTAGGGTCTTGCCTTGTCTGAGTGATCTTCCTTCAGCATCTCGAGCACCTCTTGACCCATGACATCTTGTGCAAAGACTGAGACCATTTTGACCGTAGTATTCGCCAATCTGACGAACCACAGGCGACGCTCGCTGTATTCTTCCATGCAACGGTCAAGAGTGCCAGGCTTCTCAAATCTGCCATTGCGGGTAATGACCATACACCCGTCACTACACTCGCAGATGGTGATTTCTGCCGTACAGTCTGCGGCCTCTGTCACGGTTGTAGCCGTTTCGTGCGTCGGAACTTGGAATTTGCCATTCATTATCATATCCCGTACCTCCAGCGCATCTTTTGTCTTCTGGTCATGGTGTGACGTGCTGTATTTGCGCATGCTCTTGGTTGCTGCAATGATATGCATGTGCAAGTGGGAGACGCTTTGATCTGGAAACAGGTGCAGGCCGAATTTGAAGTCTTTGACCTCGATCTGATGTATGCTGCTCTCCAACTCTTCATAGTGTTCCAAGGCGAGCCTGTAACCTTCGTCGTTCTTGCTGTCTCCCTTAGCATTTTCGATGGCCTTCCTCTGGTGAGCCAACACCCTACTCCTGAATTCTTTCTCGTTCCAACTCGACCGGAAGAGGGCGACCATATCGTCTATCAGACAGACATTGTCCTGATTCAAGGAGACGGCGTTGTAGATAGCATCTCTGGGGAGAGCGAGTAGATGGATCATGGACATGCCGGCAGCTGAGGGCTTATCAAGGTACTGTGCGACGTCAAAGGACGCCCGATTGCCGATGATGAAAGCCGTGTCACCCTCTGCTAGCTTTTCGTTAGGCGGATCTGTAAACGGAGTGCGAGCCTGCACCCATTTGTCGATCTTGGCGTAGTCATGGCCCTCATCACCTTGCAGGTAGGCTTTGACGTCTCCCGTTGCCTGACTGTGCGCCCAGAATTGCGAGATTTGCTGAGCGATCTCGTCTTGCTTCTTAGTAAACTCGTACTTCATCCCATCAAGCTCCGTCTCGTACAACCTCTCAAATATTCCCCTCGCTGGCTCCTTTTCAGCCTTGACCAGCATAGCCAGCATCGCGCCCTCTTTGAAGCGGACTGGCGAACTCCCGACGACCGAGAGGAGAGCAGAGATGGCATACGAGTGCGTTGTCAACGATACGATTTGGGCGATGTCCGTCTCGAATATATCTTCCAACAGCCCCTTCTTGCGAGCTATATGCTCGGCTTCCGTCTCTGCGTTCCCCGTACCGCCGTTTGTTCTGGCCTTCCACAGCGTATCTTCGTTCCTGAAATCAGGTTCGAAGGAGCACTCCGGGTACCGTTCTTCAATCGATGCGCGACTTCTCCTTTTATCACAAGTGTGGTTCGTCAGTCGCTCACGGAGCTTCTCCTTGACGACTGGCTGGAAATGGAGGCCGTTTTGTTGGTACGCGTCGCTGTAGATCAGATTTGTTGTCTCGAGACAGCGAGTCAGAGGACTGGTGTAGACAGTTCCTGGTAATGGCATCCCGTTGTCTTTACTCCACTGGATCAACGCCGCTCCGAGCTCATGTGCCTGTTCTCTTCCCTTGTCGACGAGTTGTGCATCAGCCCATGTCAACCGCTCTTCGCCGTCATTGAGTGGCACTGCCTCAGCCAGTACAGGAAGTTCGTCCACCTTAGCTCCGTCTTTATAAGCCCATTTCTCCTATAATGGATCAGTCAACATCTGAGCGTGGGTGAACAATTTTCAGGCAATCATACTTTCCATTCTGAGCCTACGGCGTCCATAACTACGTTGTGCACACTTCTGCCATGGCGGGCGACGTAAATCACCTTATACGATACATGGCTCCCACTGTGCTTGTTGAGATGCGCAACGTGCTTTTCTAGTCGCTGCCACTGGGACTGGGAAACCGTTGAGGGCTCCGTATCATACTCGCAGCCTTGAATGATTCCTAACTGATTCCGAGTTGCGATGGTTGGCGTGGATATTGGGCTGTCCTCGGCGCCACTTGTGTAATTGTGAAAGATATGTGGAACGATGGAAAATCTGTAATTGGATCCCATATTCGACGAGATTGTAAAGAAGAAAGATTGCAAGGGTAAAAGCTAGAGAGGGGGCAAATGGCACAGCAGAGAGCGCAGCCAATGTGATACAACTGTGTATTCGAGGAGGGATTCTATCAAGGAATGGGGGCTATCGGGTTATATACACAGGGAATTGGGTGGCGTAAGCAGACAGCAGCAAAGGGCGCAGTGAAAATCCCAATCAGATGGAAACTCGGCAACACAAATAGGCGTGTGAGCTTTGACTCCTTATGAGGCGAATATATCGGGACAGCTACAGTATAGTGCCAAAAGCTTCCAGTCTGGGCTATGTATTATGGCTGAGGAGATTGATAATGAACTTGCCTCCTAGATGCGCTGGTCCGTCATATCTGCTTTTATGACTCTGCATCGTTACAATATGTACATACAATAAATGCTTGCTGTGTTCTCCTTCACTGTATGGGCCAGCGACTGTCTGTTGCTGTTCATACAGCACAGTATACAGCAAGCTGGTGGTTTGCGGGTGAATAGTTGATGATATGATGAGCTCGAGCTGGGCGAATGTCGCCAGGGACGCTCCTAGACCGGCTCCTAAATCCCTGTTGGCAGGATGGATTTCGGGCCCTGCTTCTCTTCGGCCTCTCTTGACGAGGATATCTTCTTGCGCAGTAGGAAGATCGGGCAGATGGTCCTGATGGCGCGGGGTCTCGAACCGGCTCGCTAATAATAGGACCTGATCCGCTGGTACGCCATTCCACTCTTCCGTCTCTGCACTCCAAAGGTACACCGCTGTGCGGAAAACTATGTAAGCTGGTCCGGAAACATCCCACGAGAGTCTTGGAGCTCTCGACAGCTGGATAAAAAACGAATACGCTGCTGGATAGTTCAGGCTCCGAGTTGAACGAGTCTCTAGGCCGGAACGGTACAAGCGGGGCGGTGGGAACATTAGGCTCTGGTATGGGCTGCATCATAAGCTGTATGTCCGGCGTCCAATCCCGTCTCTCGGTGCCGCTTAAGCGGCGGTTCCGACTATGCATCAAAGTAAGGGACAATAAAACTCAAGACCGAAAACAGCCCGTGAGACTCTTCGAGCTTAAGCAGCAAAGAGACAGTACTGCATGTTACCGTGCTGGATGATTATGGTTCCATTCGGAGCGCACTTCAATAAGGGGACAATGAGAGACTACGGTGGTGTGGACCAGAATGGTTGTTTAGCTTCCCAGTCATACTACTCGGTGGGAATTGGAGGGACCCCAGAGTGCCTCTTGTGAGCCAGCAAGTGCGCCACGCCCAATAATGGACACAACTATATCGGCGTATGCTTAGGGTCTCCGTCTCACCCCCTACATAAAACAATATTTGCTGCATTGTGTCCAGAAGAACCCAGTAAGCTGGCGGCTTGTTCATTCTCGATAACTTGATCGGAGGTCCCAACGTCTAGCACAGCCCTATTCAACGAGAAGTGCAGCATACTCCATCTACGGTCCTTCAACTTTTCAACAAAGCATCTAGAGCATACCTGCACCGTAAGTACCCATAAGATGTCGTTTGTTGTCCCAGAAATCCACAGTGGTCTCGCTGCCCCTAACCATGAATTTGGACAGCGAATGGTTGACTCCCATTTCGCGGTTCGTCCAGTCTGATCACCCCGTATTGGACGAATCCTCCCACAGCTCAAAGCCGATTCCTAGTAACTCGGCCGCGTCGATGTCTCTACCAAGACGTGTGAGAATCAACTTAGGTCCCATCCCTAGTGTCTTGGCCCTTGACACTGGGCCGACTCCCCACCGTAGCCCCGTCCATGACCGCCGTGCCGCCAGCAACGACCTATATCATCCCTGAAACTAGTATTACAGCCACGACAGGAGCAATATCCACAGCAGCTAAGGTCGGCATTGGAGTCGGAGCTGGGGTCGGGGGCCTGGCGCTGGTTACCCTGGGCGTATTGTTGACCTTTAGGTGGCATAAGAAGAAAGTCAATTCCAGGCGGATGAGCCCACCGAGGTAGATACCTTCTGCCATTAGGGTACATAGTTAGGTCGTGCGGCTTGGGAGAGATGAATGAAGTTGCTTCAATTACCCTTCCATCTCATCCTCTTCCACAAGTCTTCCTAGTATGATAATCTGCACTGGTGTCTTGCCTGTGAGTATGAATGTTGGAAGGAGTTGGAAGAAGCGGGTTAAGGGGTGGCTGCTTTCGTCAGCCACAGGAAAAGCGTACCGTTGGTGGAGGAGTCTTCAGGATTGCGGAAGCTGGAGTGACTAGAGGTGAGAAGATAGAAGGCACTATTAAGCCATTTGTCACACGCATGCCAGCTAAGGTATGCAGAACGGCCCAGCCGGATAAACTAGGTTCCTGGAGGGATACAGCGGCTAGGGGACAAAGGATGCTCGATGTGGTGTATATAAACCCGACGAATCACCCTCTCGAAAAGAGAGAAGGAAACCAGAGCTCCTAGAAGTGCCATAGTCAATTATTAGCTGAATCAGACCCAAGCCCTTACTGCCCTTGTCACACAACTTCACTCCTGCTGTCCTAATTTGCGCTTCTTGCATGGTCCTTCATGACGCCGTATATTTTTTGGTGGCCATACTTTATCACAATACTTGCATCGGATCTTATCGGACTTTTCGCGTTTTCTAACACTTTGTAAGCTAACATATTTGCACATGGTCTGAGTACTTACTCATGAGCGGTCTTCGTATGTGAGCCCACCTCGGGACGAGATCCTTGAAAATCGCAAGTACGGCAACGGACTTTCTCTTCCTCTTTCTCTTGGGGAATGGATGATGACTCGACAATGGGATGTGTTACTAAATCAAAAGAACCGCCGACTAAATGATCCGTTATGTGTGGAACTAGGTCCACCGCAGAGTGACGACACAATGGACAGGTCTTCTTTGAATGAGAATCAATAATGTGTTGCGCAAGTCGAGTTTCGGCAAGGACCTCGAAACAGGCTGGTACGGGGCATGTTTGGACGTTATGTACCACCCGGCGATGTGTATCAAGTTCCTCCTGCCTCAGCACTTTGCCGCAATCATCGCATTTTACCCAGAAGTGAACCGTCGTAAGGTGGTATTCGAAGATCGTAGACGCTAGAGTTAGATCGCATTCGTCACAGTGCTTCTCTAGGTGATAAAGTTCGATATGACTCCTCTCGAACTCTGACTCGAGATCGGGGCAATCCGGGCACCTTTGCCACCGATCCTTTTGCTTCATGTGTGAAAAGAGGGACCCACTCGCGATGATTGTTTCGCATTTTGGGCACTCGATCCACTCATGATACTTGGCAACATGGTTGGCAAACCCTTCTCTTTCGGGCTTGCACCTTCGGCATAGTTGCAATTCATGATGGGAAGTGAGATGATTCTGCAGTAAACAAGCGGGCATCAAAACCTCAATCTTTTTCGCTTGGCAGAGAAAACAAGCTTGCATCTGTAAGTGTTTCTGGGGATCATCAAGCACGGAGTTGCAATGTCCACAGGTATGCACATCGATCGTATGTTCAGCCATACTCACAACCTCCCCCAACATATTTGGCAGATATGCTCAGCTTGGTGATGTTCACCAATACCACTAATAGGTATATAAGATTCGCAAAGAGTGCAATTTCGCACGTGGTGCGAATTGTTCAGATGATCGGCCTCTGATGTGGTTTTAGTGACCATGTAGCAGTAGGGACATGTGACGAATCCGGTCTTGTCAACAATGCTGTAGGCTATGGGATCGCCTGCATTGCAATCGGCAGGGAAAAATGATCTTGGATAATCCTGGTAAAAGCTTTCGCATCCTCTGGTGGACAGAAGGAAATCCCTAGAAGCTCGTACATGGTCAATGGTAGGCCATCTATTGTGTGGCACTTGTTCACCACGGCGATCGGGGTGGCAATGCAGTACGGCGATTCGGAACGCTTTTTGAATAGCTGGTGGGTCGTAATTGGCCGGGTCAAGACCGAGTGCATCGAAAGGGCTATATTCCAGCCAGGGTGAGTTCATAGTGGTGAGGATGGTGAGGATGGTGAGGATGGTGAGGATGGTGAGGATGGTGAGGATGGTGAGGATGGTGAGGATGGTGAGGATGGTGAGGATGGTGAGGATGGTGAGGATGGTGAGGATGGTGAGGATGGTGAGGATGGTAGGGTGGGGTAAATGGGATTGGCAGATAACTAGCGCACAACACATACGAAGGACCCTGACTAAAATGAGGATACTGCGACCTTTTACGTAGAAACAATGATAGGATAGGAAGATTAGTAATGCTTTAAGATTGTTTAAGATTTAAACCACAATCTGACTTTTGCTTGCATTGTTAGATTCAATTATTAGCTGAATCAGAACCAAGCCCTTACTGCTCCCAACTCCCCCGAGTTGAATGGGAAGTGCGCCGGCCGTACGTCGTGTGCAATCTCTTCCCACCAGGATCACCGTGGAGGCTAGGACCAAGGGATCACGGGAGCGCAGAAGGGACGACAGTAGCGTTAGATTGTTGGTTACTGTACCGAACTAGAGCTGAAAACATGCTTCAACATAAGCATACACAGAGTTGCCGTGTGATATTTGGCGCATTAACATGTGCCACGTCTTCACCCGAACTGCATGCCGCTGAGACTCGTCCGAAGGTCCTCCAGCATTCCCACCATCTTCTTTGCCAAGGTCTCCCGCTGCAACTTGCGTCTATAGTCCTTGTAGTAGTCTGGCGCGTGCCTCGCTCCATTCTGCACAGATCCTCTTGGACGGCCTGCCTGCGACAGCTTAATACCGCTTCCCACCATTCTGGGAGGGCACTGCCGTGGTTGTGTCGTCATAATCGGCGCCAAGGGCTTTCTAGCTGCCACCCGGCTGTTCCAACGTACAGCTCTCTGCAGCGACGCATCCATCGCGCCGTGGTCGGGGTATCTTGTGGGTGCTGGCCCGGTACCTGCATTCGTCGCGGCGGTTGGTACAGTGTTCGCCGTGGAGCTGGGCTCGGTGCGGGCGGGCTGCGCCACTGTCGGTTGGGAACCTGGAGTGCCTGCTGTATGATGAGCGTCAACGGCCAGTCGACTATGTAGTCAATAGACGAGAATCATGCTTACCTTGCGGCCTTCGCGGCGAAGGCAGCTGTCTCGGACCCTTCTGTCTCATCGGGCTGTTGGGAATGACAGTCCCGCCGTCCTCGTCGGGGATGACGTCGTAGACAGACAGAGGCTCCGCCGCGGCAGCGGGAACTGCTGCAATATACTCGGGGTCGGTTTCGTACTCGGCATCCGCATCGCTGTCTATGCAAGCGACGGCATTCGCGTCGTCGCTAGCGTCCGCCTGGGCCTCGAAATGGATGGCTTCGACTTGGCCGCGCGATCGTGTCGCTCGGCCGTGGCTCGGTCTCGCCTGGCACGCGGCTGATCGTCGAAACTGCGGCTGTCAGCAACAGAGCTGGATAAACTCGATGGAACAGTAACCGGGACATGGGGACGGACAATCCTGTTGAGGTCCGGCACGCGCTGCCCGCGTGGGACGTGCATCGCCGTCTCCATCTGCTCGTGCGTCGGGTTCCAGTATGCAAGAGCGCTGAAGACATCGCAGTACCGCCCGAGGTCTTATGTTTTGTTCTCCAGCGACAAGCCACTCTTGCGAACCTTGTCTTTCTGCCCCTTGGTGTGGACCATGACGGAGGCCTAGCTACCTACTACGGTTCGGGCAACTTGCTGGACCTTCTTGGGGTATATTCGTGGAGTGTCCATAGAGCTACAATAGCGTCCCGCTGAACGGTAGATATAGCAAGTGCTGGTTTGCGGGTGTGAAATGGGGATGACATAATGAGCTCGAGTTGGGCGAACGTCGCCAGGGGAGTTGCCGATCCGGTTCCGAACCCATGTTGGCGAGAGGACCCCGGGCTAACTTCTCTTCGGCGTGTCTTGAGGAGAAGTTCTTGCGCAGCAGGAAGATTGGGCAGTTGGCCCTGAAGGCGCGGGGTCGCGAAACGGCGCCACGCTAATGATGGTGTGTTCAAGGGACCTGACCCGCTAGTCGCACTAGTGCGCCATTGCTACTTCCGACTCTGCACTCCAATAGTACGCCAACAGTGCAGTCAACGATGGAAGCCAGGACCGGAAACAGCCCAGGAGAGTCTTCGAATCTCGACGGAACGCAGCAGAAACAGAGCAGCCGCTGAATGACACTGGCTCTGAGATGGCCTGCCGCTCTGCGCCGGAACGGTACAAACGGAGCGGTGGGAACATCAGGGTCTGGTTCCATTTGAAATCGGCGCACTTCGGGAAGGTTCAATAAGAGACTACGGACCCGCGGACCAGAGTTTCGGCCTCCAATATCCTTCCTGCATACTACTCGGTGGGAATTGGAGAGGCCTGAAAGTGCCTCGTGTGAGCCAGCAAGTGCGCCACGACCAACAACGGGACGCGGTAGTATTCAGTCCGGTTCTGTCCCCATTCGCTCTGCATCTGCTGCAGCGTTGGCTTTGCTCCTTTGGACCGGCGGCACCATCAGCAGCTCTGCATCCTGAGGTCTACATCTGCCCTACCTCAGCTTAACCAGTCTAGGCTGTACATTTGAGATGCCTAGGACCGGCTACGAAGAAGTACTTCCTGCTCACGCAATATCCTACTTCGCAAGTTGAGCTGCGTGTACCGTACTGCATCGGTCTCTGATTGACAACTGTACCTTGAGGTACGAGGCCACCAGGGCAGGAAGTCGCTTTAGGTAGCAGATCAGAAACAGATGCAAAGAACTGAGTTATGATACTGGTAGGTACGAACCAGAAGAGCTGCATTGAGGCTTTCGGGTACAAGGAGCGCATGCTACTATTTGAGTACCAGGGAGAACAACCAGATGCGTTTCTGCTACCTGTCGTGAACGGACCGGACTAGCCCAAAGCAACGAGCCACAGAAGCACTTCGGCAGCTACGAGGGGCCCATACACATTGGAAGCGGTGGAATTGAGTCGTCGGCGAAGTCCAGCCGTGGGGTCAGAAGTTGTGCTAGCCGTGCCAGCCAAAATCTACCACGAAGTGGACGGCAAGGGTCACCAGCCGTATGGGTATTATGAGCAGTATGGCGGTAGCTACGGCGTGGTAAGCGGACAGCGAGAATGTCTCACACGCCCATAATGTACATACCGTACAGTACAGTACAGTACTCCAAGAAGCCGTAGTAAAGGATTTGACGAGAGTCACCATGACGACCGCGAAAGCGCACTTCTACCGCCCCCAGCACTGGAAGAATTCGGTACTCTGGCATGGGCCACGTCCGTTTTCAGACGTCCGCTGGCAACCAGCATGTCAATGGGCGCTGGCAAGCGGTACAAGCGCTGCGAGAGCCGCTCCTTCAGCACCTACTGCAATAGGGTAGGCGTCTACGTTGCGTATGTACGGGACCACAACTACACCGGCATGGAATGTGACGCAACATGGTTAGACCGGCTGCCAAGAAGGTCTTCCTAATCGAGAAATCCGTATCTTCGCAATATGATCAACCCCTAAATGGCAGGTTGGGTACTGTACTGTACTGTGTGCTGTCGGGGCGCCTGTGGTTAGACGTATACCTTGTTGCGACAGCGGTGGAGACCTACAAAGTTATGAATCTGGCGAGATGTGGGCGTGCGTGAGTAGGAGAGCTCTGCTGTACGAGGGCGGGGATAGACTTACTTTTCGTTGTGGTGGGTCAACTCGGACTGGACGGCCTTGATATTTTCCAGCAGCTCATTCACTTTGTGCAACAGTTCTTGGGCGTCGCCCGGCGTTCTTTGTTCTCAGTACAACACCCAGACTGGGCGTAGAGGGACCTACGGTGGCGGGGAGCTGAAGGGGGCCTGAACCGAGGCTTTCCTCGTCGTCGAATAAGTTGGGAATGCCTGGAAAGGACAGTGGTTGTTGGCTCTGAGGCTGGAGCTGCGTTGCAGAAGGGGCGACGGTTTTGGGCGCAGTCGCAGGCGCAGGCGCGGATGCAGTCGCGGGCGTGGTGGGCTCAGTCTCCAGAAGTGACCAGCGCAATACAGAAGGTCGAACAGCTGTAAGTCACCGTGTATTCAGTCTGGCGCAGATCGTCAACTGACATCGAGTACAGGTTCCTGCAACAAACTCAGATGGTCACGGGCTGGCTGTCGCAGGTGAAAGCCCTGTTTGAGCGCTTCGTCCCCTGGCCGATGCTGATCCCTTGGGCGACGCCTTTTTCGATCAGGTATAAGCCTTGAGACAGGGAGTGTTGGGGCGAATTGGGCCATTCGCAAACATGATGATCCCTTGGCGCGGAATCGTGTTGTCTTCTGGCATTGTATGTGTCGACCGCTGGTGCTCTATTCCTCTGTCAATGCGCTGGCCTTTTGTATCTCGTCAACTCTTTTCGCACGGATCATGCAGCGCTGCTGAGCTGCCGGTCGGACAATCGTCGAGTAGGATGCGTCTATCGTGCGATGATGCGTATAGGTCAGTCGTGGCATGCCTGTCATGCTGGTCTTGGAGGACTAGGTAGCCTCGTTGGCCTCAAGGAGTTGCCGGCGTGCTTCGGAGTTCGATGATTATTCGAAACAATGAATAACAACCGTGGTTGCTGTGCTATCGTCTCTTAATTGTCGTCATGCTGCCGTGCTCAAGTCGCCAGCTTGTCCCCGCTCCTGCTGTGCTCGCCGCCATGCTGTGTCGGATTTCGACTCCTGTTGTCGGTCGTCTGTGATCGGTCATCGGCGTATGTTGTGCGGCGCGTTGCCAGCGCGATAGAAGAATCGTCTTTTTCGTGCCTCCTAAATTACGTTGTTATGTCGGATAAGTCGATTATGGCATTTGGTGCTGTTTCGAGCTACTGCAATTGAACTGGAAGCCTGGCCCACGTAGCACAGCCGCGTTTTCCTGTGGCTGCCACCAGCCACCCCCTTAACCCGCTTCTTCCACCGTCCAATATTCATGCTCTTTTGGCACGTGAGCCGAATAGTTTCATGCAATGGTCGTAATCACAACAATCCTTCAATACAGGTAGTGAACCTTCATTTTCGATATTCTACCAACAATTCTACGGCAGGTCTCCGTGCTAGGCTAGCACTGCTAGCTTGTTGAGATCTCCAAGTGCTGCAGAATGTCATGTGCATCTCTGCCTTTTGTCCTCTCCCAACAAGGCTTGGCTCGCCTCCCGCTTGCCATTACTTTCTTTGTGGCTTTCCATCACGGCCGACTCCGCTAACATCATCAGCGGACTGATCCGGGGAACAACGGGAATTGACTGCTATGCGCAAGTGACAGTAGCCTTGAATTTGTATCTTGGTAGCAATCGGTCGTCATGCAAGGCTTTCGCAATTCTGCTCATCATACAGCTGTGTTTCTTGGCTCTTTATTACATATCCTTCCGAAAAAGGCGCGAGGTTCGCCGGAAATAATGGCCTTTGCTCGATACTCTTCCAGAGGAGAATGCTCAGGGGCACAGCAGTGTGGGAAAGCAGAGATAGAGGACGAACTGAAGACAGAGGACAGGTCTGGCCATGATCAGGGCGGGCAGGTCGAGATAGAGCAACTCGTGGTGGATGTCATAGAAACGGAGGGCAAACGGAATGTAATCACGTCTTCATCCCAGTCTCCAGTGAATGGAAACCTAGTCACCAATCGGAAAGCAGTGCTTGGGAGGCAGTGATAATCTCATACTAATTGTATAATATAAACAATATGAGGAACTGAGCTGTAAACTGGGATCGGTGACGTGCTGCTCGATCCCTAGCTTACTCTGCGTTTGCCGTATCGGTGAATTGAAGGAATAATCTTGATAATCGTGATCACAGTTTAATGCATTGTAGCGAGGTATGCTCCGACTTTTTTGCCTTGCGGCTCAAAGCCTACGTACCACCAACGTATGGAGGCAGCTCCTCCTATCTTACGGCCACCTTACTGCATCTCAGTCATCTTGTGCTTAGAACAAAAGGAAAAGTTACAGGAACGGTGTCTGAAGAGAATCGCCAGAAAGGGGCTAACTTCTGGATAATCACAGGTATCTATTCAGCTAGGTCACTAGCGAGGTGTTTTAATTCGCTTCGGTGGCTGATTAAATCGTCGAATGCCGTCGTAGACAAAGCTGTGCACGCCTCAGATACCCACCGCGTGGCTTAACTCCATGCCATTGTCACCGCCATTGTCACCGCCAAGATAGATCAGCGGCGACCACACTCTCCAATGAAGAAGGCCAAGATGCGCCAGCCTGGCGGCTATGTCTTCTATTCCTCTTTTCGCGCAGGCTTCTTGGGTTGAGATACCTATTGCATTACTGGACATAGGATGAGCGCTTGGCCCGCCCCATGGCCCATAGTTACGGCGACCTACAGCTGCCGAGAAGAGGCCGAGACTGCCAAGGGGGTTTGAGCGTCTTGACACATTCTTGAAGCTCCGCGATGAGACGGATCCAGAAGTGCGATTCAACCTCTTGGAAGAGCTGCGAATGGGGCTGATAGAGATGTTGGCCAAGCTCTTCCTCGACTTGACGAAGCGCCTCTGTAGGCGCATTCGTGAAGCGGAAGATCTCAACTGCGAAAGAGTCTCTCATCAGCTTCCTTTCGCTAGCAGTCCCGGTACTAGCTGGGGCTGTCGACAGGAGGCCCGTGAGGGCGATGTAGAGGTTATATTTGCTCCTTTCCGTGTCTTGCGCATCTAAGATATCTTGGCGTAACATATGGTGTATTCCTCACAAAGGCAGGTTTCTCGTACCCCATAGGGACGGACGAGAACTGATAGACGAGACAGATGTTGAGCCGTCTTTGCTTATCCGATCTCCATTCATCACTTAGATGCAATCCTTCGACGCAACCCGGTCTCAAAATGCGCCATGCCATGCAGCAACAGCATAGAGACCTCATCATCCGAATCCTTGAGCGCAGGGAACACGGGGAACAGAAGGAAAAGACCCCTCTGTAAGCATAGCTAAAGAACCACGTTCACTTAAGAGCCATATCGTTGATCTTCTCAAGGTCCCTCCCCCGCCCACTCCAGGTTCCAAAATGTGAGCAAGGCGTGCAGCTTGATCCACGAGTGGTAATATGCGAAGCCGAGGTAGGCCGGGAGGAAGACGATGTCGGCCGGATAGCGCCAGAGCCAGGGGATCAGCTTGACCAGCTTGGTGAGCAGCATCCAGGCTACCAGACAGACCAGCCCCCACTGCCCCTGTCCGTCTGCCCACCATGCCGTTTGCAGATACAGGTAGATCTGCAGACCGTCGCCAAGCACCGCAAAGTTGGTGATGGTCGCCAGCTGCACCCCGTACATACTCCACGGGTGTCGCCGCCATGCGCGTGCGCTCAGCAGTGAGCGTGGATTGGAGCGGAAACTCGTGCGCTCCCATCGTATGCATTGTTGCAGGAAGCGGGGATACTCGCCGAGATTAGCGATGCCGACGACGCAGTCGGATGCCGACAATGAAGCAGCAACCGTCTCCGTTCCCACATCGGACTGAAATTTGACGCGGTAGCCCTGATCGACGCAAAAGCGATGTATGTAATTGTCATCGTCCGTGACGATAGGGCCAATCGCGGGAAACAAGCCGAACGGGAATCGGATATACTCGTCGCTGTAGCCGCGGCGGAAGTTTTTATTCTGGAGGATGGCGGTGCGGACGCCACAGGTGCGGCCGCTGATGATGAACGCGCCGCCATCGATGGCGTTGGCAGCCGGGACCTCGAAGTTGTGCCGTTCCAGGTAGATGGCGGCTAGGAACTTCCAGCACTGAGCCCAAAGGGTTGGCTGGGAAGTGCGCTCGACGCGCTTGCGCGTGCCGACAAGCGCCACGTCTGGGTCTTCGAAGGGGGCCAGGCCCTAGCGGAAGAAGTGGCCCGACGGGGGCAGGATCGCCGTGCTGTCGACCAGGAATGTGATGGGCGTGTACACCATGTCGACGACGGAGTAGATCTGCAACCGCTTGTTGGCTGCCTTGATGTGGTGCACCTCGATGTTGGCGGAAGGGTGGGCGCGGCGGATAGGGGCCAGTGCTTCCTCGGCCATTTGGTGCATCGCAGCGCCCACGGTGATAACAACAATGCGGAACGGCCCGTTGGCACAGATCGAGTCCAGACAGCGGCCGAACGTGGAGTTGCCGGGCTCGACGGTGGGCACAATCACGGTGATGTCTTTGTCCGCCGTGTAGGAGGGCGAATCGGGGATCAGGGAGGGCTTGTACAGGTAGCAATAGGACAAGCCGTGCACCCAAAACCGCCAGTAGCGGAAGAATGAAAAGGCAGCCAGTGCCTTCTCAGCCGTCAGGGGCCATCCATTCGTGAGATTCCTGACGCCTAGGAGGTACGGCAAGGTCACGGTGACCGCCGCCAGGACGGAGAGCCACCCGGAGATAGCCAGGGGCCAATATAAGTAAGGCGACAGAGCCATATTCGTCTATGGCGAAAGTGTCGCTTTTCTTGTCCGATGAATGTTCGATTCTGAATTTAACAGAGATCAACCAGCAGATGGATTTGTTTCTACCTGCACATCGATACTTATACATAAGACGATAGCTTCCCCAACAACACCCAAATCCAACCACATGATACCCAACGGACGACCGCTCATCGATGTCCCCAAAGCTTCTGCCACATGCAAGCCACGCACCACGGAGACATGTCTTATTTTATTCTCATGGGGCTCCCTCTTACTACTACCGTCCTTTTCACTACCATGCGCGGACGGGGGAGCTCTGCTCTCGTTTCTATGGGAAACAAATCTTCCAGCTGTGGATGCACAGCAAGTTGAGCGATGGATTTTCTGGGTTTTACTCTCCTGGGTTCGAATGAGTAAGCTCTCTTCAGGGCTAGGTTTATCATAGTGTCTGTCATAGCTAGGGCCAATAAGGCCTTCAACACAGTCAAGGAGGCGGCAGCCGAGCGCTTCCCGACCGAGCTCAATGGGAAGATCACTTAGGGGCGGCAAAGAGAAAGCCCATGGTATCTCAAATCTAAGTAATTCTCCAAAAGAACCTATGTAGGAAACAAGCATACTATACTGAGAATATGGACAATCAGTCATCAGTACTTCTCTTACAAATGCTAGGGTATTTCTGAGCTTCCAATTGAAGTTAGGATGAATTGTTTGTCTTTGGCCTTGAAACAATATTGGTCACCAACAGACTCGGATTGGACCTCGGCCGTATGCAATTTCCATTCTGTATCCCTGAAATACAATAGTGGAATGACAAGGGCCCCTGCATCTGTTTTCTTGATGTAATGCCCGAGATCTCTGACAACAATCCTCCCATCCTGGCCTGGAGGGGCGGCATGTAGACGAATCAGCGGATTGAGGATTGTGGCTTCACCGTTAAAGTTGAATCTGCGTGGATTCATTTGTATCCCTGCTTTGGAAGTCCATGAGAGGATGATAGGCAACGGGGATGGCGCAGTAATCGACACTCCAAAGAGCCCGTTGTACAGATATTCGACGCCTATACCCATTGCAAATATGTCCCCTTTATCATGGGTAAGGCTTCTCATCGCACTATATTGGGCTTGCAGAAGTGTCTTCCAGAAGTTGAGGTGCTGCGCGTGCCGAAATGTACGGGGGTTCAACGCCAAACCGGCCTTGGCTGCTGGGACCAGTGTAGCCGGGTCGAGATTTTCGGTTATTAGTTGTTGTATCTCAGAAGGTACATGGCAATGTACTGGCTTTAGGCTATTGGCCATAGCCTCTCCAACCGCGGTAGAAACATGCGAAAGTGTTTCTGGCGGCATGTTTTCGCACATAGTCTTGTGTTGAAGCAGGGGCAAACATCTTATGTCTTTGATCTCCCCGTACTCCCCGCTCGGTCCAGCGAAACCAATTACTTCTTTCAAATTGTTTTCCAGCTGACATGTACAAGCATCTCGGGCCAGGTAGAACATCCTCATCGCGGCTACTCCCCAGAGTGTGGTAAAAAATAAAAATTGGCCCCCGGCGTTTACGCAGCCGAATGTACCATCTGCGTCGGGAGCTCCACAGCACATCGCACTCTCAGTTAGACCGACCTGCTCGGTACTTTTTAACAATCTTGAATCTGCTGGGGTAGCTCCGGTCGTGCCACCAAGCGCATATTCGCCAATGTTGAGTTCGATGTTTGAGTCTGGAATCACGATACAATGTCTGCCTTCTGCTGACCATCCCCAAGGTCTTAAGCATTGAAAAAACAGCCGGAGTAGGGGGTACCCGTCACTAAACTGGCTTGGCCAAAGACATGGATCTCTTTTAGCTGCTAGGCCTATGGCAATATACGCGGGGTCATTGGATTCGCAGATGGGTGCGTTAGAGTCCAGCTTCAGGATATCTATGCCGTAAAAAAGGATGGTGAGGCCTAATTTCTCCATTTCAAGCCTCCATTTGTTTGTTGCAAAGACTTTGTCCATGACATTGTCAATATTCTTTGAAATACGACGCTGCTGAGCTAGCCCCGGAAGTCCCGTAGAATCATTCATCATAGAGGGTACGATTAGGTGTGTATGTACAGTGAATAATAGATACGAGGACTGCTGGGTATTAAGGGTTTATATAGCCACCCTGGGTCTAGTGTCGGCTCTAGAACCGATGCTGCACGCCAAAATACTCGCTAGCGAAACCTGCGTCCTCTCTCCACTCTTTGATAGATCTCGTTCTGGACCCACTTTGGCGGGGTAGCTGTTGGCACCTTGTACCCCGCCATGCTCGGAGGTACAGAGCCAATCTCTGCCTTTGCTACCCTTCACTTGTACACCCATGAATCGATTGCTATACTTACTCTTGGGTTACTTATGCTCAACGAGAGCTAGAGCTAGAAACTGTTGGCAGTCGTATGCATTCATTATGGCACTACAATTATTCCTGTAAGCGTCTACAAACGGATGTTTGACAGAATCCGGTCAACGTCGTTTTCGGCGTTGAGTTATTATAGTAACGCTGACCAGTTTCTGTCAAAACACCTGATTGTAGACGCTTACAAGAACGATTGCAGCGCCGAATAGAGCTTGTACCACCTGTCAGCAGCTTCTCTCGTCGAGGATAAATCGATTCAAGAGTTGGACTAGTTCAATTGCAAAGCACAGTTCCCTGCAATCCGACCATTACTGTCAGTTCTACTGCGCGTCTGCTCAGCCCAGTCCTGCTGGCAGCTACTGATGTGGTTCCAGAACCCATATTGGCAAGATGGATTTCGGTCCTGCTTCTCTTCGGCGTGTCTTGACGAGGATGAGTTTTTGCGCAACAGAAGATTGGGCAGTTGGCCCTAAATAGCGCGGGGTCGCGGACTGGCTCCACGCTGCTTTCTAGGTAACCTGGCCCGCTAATCGTGCTAGTGCGCCATAGCTACTCTTTCGACGCTGCGGTCCAACGAAGAATTCAGGACCGGAAACAGCCCGTGAAACTCTTCGAGCTGGTGCAGCAAAAGAGTAAAGTAGAGTATACCGGTGTATGATTCTGGTCCCATTGCGAATGCATCGGAAACGGTCCAGTCGGAGACTACGGTCGGGCGAATCAGAACAGTTGGTTCCGTCCGGAGCTGTACCCGTCGAACCATGGCTAGACCGTTCCGTATCATTCAAAACAACGTGAGGAAGTAAGGACCCGTATACGACAGACTTATTAACGACGAATATATACAGCATGCAACAGTGATCTCGATTCAAGAGCCTCACGCGAGGATGACTCAGGGGCGCCTTCTGATGACGCCGATGGGACACCATAGGTAGGTCAAGATGGTCCCAACAATTTGGAGAGAAGGGAGATGGCCGATCCGGAGCATGCTCTGGGTCAGCAAGGAGGTGGATGCGGAGCAGGCCCCGATTGGGTCCCCTGACATCACCACGGCAATCGTGCGGCTCTCAGAACGTATCTTCACATCACACCACTCACTTCTTATCTTAGTAAGGCAGACAAGATCCTGTGTTACATCATGAGCGGAAAAATGAAGAGCTGCCCAAAGACCGTGGCGCTACCTCGCAATTGACTAGCATTCGAATCGTTATTTGGGCCACAACTAGTGGTGTAGCTCTTGGCTGGCATACCTATTGTTTCATGGTGTACCATTGCTAGGTAGGTTCAAGGAGCTGGAGTAGGTAATAGAGAGCCGGATGAGGCGCGGAGAGGCGTTCTCAAGCTGGCCCGTGCGGCTCAACGTCAATAACCGGGACTGGCTGCCCTTTGCGCTGCCATTCTGCATAATCATATCTTCTTCACACGATTAAGCCTACGTCCCATGCGTCACGGATCTCAGCGTGCAGGTATCAAGCCTTAAAACGTCAGCCACTTCCCAGAATATGGACACTACGAATGAACCAAAACGAGTCTTCGTCTCTGTCTCGCCCAAAAGTTCTTATTACCCTGAGGCCTGGACCTCTCCCGGTGCGATCGTTTCGACGGCGGTTGATCTCCTACAGAAAAATGGCCTGATCACTCCAACTGAACCTCCCGTACCTCGTATTCTTGTCCAAGAGAGATGGAACCGCATCCATATTGTCTTGGACGTATTTGTGTGTTTCTATTCTCCCCTTTTCCATTCGTTTCGATCGTCGTACACGATAGTATATCCCAGTTTTGCGTTCCCGTTGACGGATTCGTGCGGACCGGCGAGGTTTGCGGCGGCTGCGTTGCGTTTCCCAATAATTTGCAGCTTGCACCCAGATTCTCATTCGGTTATTCGTAGAGATTGTGTTGGATCTGACCCTGAATCGATTCTGCAAGCTCATCCACATCCCGCTAATGCTTCTGAAGCTCGTCATTCTCGAAATCCTGCTCAAAGCTATACAGGGGCTTGACTGGGTGACACTCATGCTCATTGATTTAGGCGGCCTATGTTGATAGCTGGTAGATAGGCGATGGCGGCAAATGGTTGTTGTAAGACTGCGTTGTCACGTAGAGACATTGGAGATCAGTGAACCATCCGATGAGCGGGCGAGTACATTCTGTAAAATGTGTATAGGATTTGTATACATAAGCAACTTGTTCTACGTAGCCTGCCGAATCATGCCCGTCAACTCAATAAGTTCCAGCTTCTGAGTCTCACTTGTATCGAACCTGAACTCTCCCCAAGTTTAATAATAATGTTAAGACCTCCATTATTGAGTATAGTTTCTAGGAAGTCTCGAATAGCGTGCGTTAAAGCTAACGCCTTTGCTTGTCAGAGTAGCTTTTAGGATAATTCAGAGTTGACTTACTATAAGTGCGTTCAGTAATGGCCATGGAATCATGCATATTATGCTCGCCAGGGCTGCCAAAATGTGAATTGCCAGGTTCATTCGTATTATCAACTTGTTCCTTTCAGTCAACGAGTTGATTCGAATCCACTCCCAAATCATCCAGAAACGAAAGAGAAGGACAGAAGCCCCAACCATCACCCTGTCCCAAGGCTGAATCTTTCCGACAAGTGCACTTCCAATGATGAGCACTGGGATCACAAAGGCCAGTATAGCTCCTAACAGAAATGGTTTGAAATTGGGCAGTCCTCGCTGTGCCGAGCCAATGGCCCAGATACTCTGCATTCGTGAGTCGAAGCGATACAAAATGTGATATGTAACTCACCTCTTTTACGATACTTGATAGTACGACTGAACCGGCAAACGGCAAGGCCCACCCAATTCCGGACGACCATGAGAGAATTGTGAAGATAACCTGCGATGATGCTGCCACCATAATTTGTATTCCAGCGAGAAATGAGAACGGAAGCTTGTACCGAGAACAGCAGGAATCAGAGGCCGTAGAAAGCCGGAAATTCAACTTCCAGATGCGATATACCATAAAAGGGACAGTCATGAGACTCAAAGCAAGTGTGATGCCCATGGCAACACGCTGCGAGGTAGGAAGGTCCATAGTATATGTGGTGGTTCTCGTGTAGTTCAGCATTCTCAGAAAAAAGGATTATCTGCTGTCTGTGTCCTTTATATAGGTGTTTGGCAACCCTTGTACTCGAACTCTGACATAAAGGAAGTATCAACGTACCTTGTATCTTGTTCACTCAGCCTACAACTGTCCGCTTCACTTTGACTGCCCGTGCAATCCAGAGTGAAACTAACCTGATCCATTATATCTTATCGCGCCTGAGATGTCCTGGAACCAATTATTTTGGAGTGCTAGTTCTTTATTTATGTTGCAAACAAGGTAGAGTTGGGCGACATCTAGCGGAGAAGCCATTCATTTATATAGGTGAGCTCGCGTCTGGCAAACTCAGAAGGAACAGGCGCTGGGCCTTTACGTGGTAACTCAGTCGTTCCGCTTTAGGTTGCTTCAAGCTACGTACTACATCATATAAATTATGAGCGTTCGTAACCTCCAGTATTACCCTCAAATAATTCACTTCCATTACTTGTATCTTCTTTCGTAAATTCGCCTATATTCGTCCTGGTAGGCTGCCGCCATGGGCTTCTCGCAGAAGTGAACAGAGTGCCCATTGCGATACCGAGGCTCAGACCTCATATCAACCCTAATATCTAGAATATGGGACTATCATGACACCCAACCAGTATTCAGCTCCACAGAAGCATTGCTTTCTCTCCCTCGAGCAGACCAGTAGAGGATTGGACCAAGATTTCAGACCTTGCCGAGCGCAGACGGGTAGAAATCGTATTACTCAGCGCAATTACAGTGCGTAACATCGATCATGTGTATGAGTACCCCCTTCAGCCGGGCCTACTAACTTCTACAGGAAAGAAGCTCAAGAGAGGCTTAGAAGGCTTTGAGATGGGATCCGATACTAATAGCACCCCTGTGGGTGCCAAGAATCAAGCAGAGGCACCCAGGAAGGAAAACAAGACATTGAGTATGAAATCAGATTCCAATGTAGCCTTTTTCAACGCACCCCAGCCTGAATCGCAGTGTATACCAGCTATGTATATCGATCATGAGCGGCTGTTTCCACCTTTACGTTATACTCTTCAGAGGTCACGCACACCGCCGCATACGGCCTACCCTAACCTTCATCCTCTCTTGGACGACATGACGTTGTCGCCTCTGTTGCCTCACGGGACAGATACCCTACGCCCGCCCCAGCACGGCCGAGGCCTACATGGCCACGACGGTGCCGTGCACACTTCTATCTATTACGCACTTCATCGACGCTATCAATGAGGAGAACTAACCCGGAGGAAACCTTTTATCCGTCTGTGAACTACGACTACATGTAGGGTATGGAAGTCCCTTATCCTACTGGAGCCCGTTAGTTCTTTTCTGGGGCAAGGATGGAGGCTATAAAGTCTAGTGTCAGAACTAAGAATTGTGAGAGGGGTGAAGGAGTGTATTGTCTAAATGCCTTGGCCTTCCACCACTGAAGCCTGGTTGCAGGCTAGGTCTTTATAGACCTAGTCAGAAGTGGACAGAGTGTCTATAGAATAATCTAGATACATCTGGAGTCTGGTAGACTTGCAGAGAAGGGAGGAGAGGTATCTCCCAACAAGGATAGAGTGGAATGGGAGGTTTTGTGGGACGAAGCATGTTTCATATAGTAACGACGTAAATTTCTTAGGGAAACCCAGCTTCCTGATTTACATCTCCACGGCATTCAACAACCTTACAACCAATGTGAACGACATAGATCGACAAGGGCCCTTAAAAGGGCCCAGCCTTAGCTTGTACAAGGCGGCTCTTCGGACGAGGGACAACATATTCTGTACCTGCTCACTGTTTTGAAAGGCTAGGTGCCCATCTAAGCCCATATGCCAGCTACACCACCCATTATATCTATCATTCCCATCGTATCAGCAAGTACCTGCTCTATGGTTAGGGAGCTCTGAGAATCGACTAGATGAGGTGGATGGCCGAGACATACCAAGCCTGCACAAAGGACGATACCTAGATAAATTGCCATCACTTGGCATGCACCAGAGAGGTGGGTGTACCCGGCCGCATCTAGCTGAAGAGACCAGTTCCAGGCCAAGAAGATGGTTCGAATAGAGGATGCTGCCCAAATCACTGTAAGCAGTTTCACGATACGTGAGATGCGTTCTTTAGCTCGTCTAGTTAACCGTGGCTCGAGGCTCAGGAATGGAACCATCCCCCAGATGACGATGGTAAAGTAAACTGTGATAAAAGCAAGGTGTGCAAGGGATTCGTCAACATGACGGTAGGCGTCGTTTGTCTCAAAAACTGGCCGAAGTCTGTTCTGTGTAAACCATGCAAAGTAAGCGGCTGCCCCCGGGATGGCCAACAGGATGGCAAGAAGCATGAACATCTCAGTAAGGCAGCCTAGGCAATACAGGAAGTATGAGGCCTGAAGAAGGCATTTAGAGACGGGCGCCATCTGGACGCTGTACACGAAGACCGACGATAGCTGAAAAGACTGATTGCATAGCTTTGTGTACTGGATGCATCGCATGCGGAAACCCAGGGGAAGCGCGTCCAGCTATATTATAGAGCTCGATTACTGGTGAGTGCAGCCACGGAATGCCGAGTTTCGTATATCTCTGTCAGTATCTATTAAAGAGTACGTTTTGGTGACCACACTTTGGAGAAAACCCTTGCTCATCACAATCCAGCGCTGAACTGCATATACGGAAGACCTTATTGGCTTCGCTTGACGCTTGTCTTTGCGGGTACCTGTTTGAGCATGGGCTCTGAGTATTGCTTCTGGCTCATTGACTAGGAAATATCGCATCTTAACTACCTTCACGCTCAGCCGCAACCAATTCGCTGCTTGCGGCCTCCTACCAAAAACGTAGCCCATCTGAGACAGCCATCAGTTCCGCAACTGGCTCCAACCTTACATCCTGGTTGTACGAGAGCCAGGTCAGCAGGAAGGATCCTGACTAGGGGCCGGATCGGGTCCTGCATTGGATTTTGATTCCTCTCAGCATAAGAACATTGTCTTTATCTTGCGGTGGCCTCTGCTTATAACTATGAGACAGTTCTTCCAAGCATGCGCTCAGCTGTCTGTGTCTGGGTCGGGCACTAGGGAGTTCCCTGGAGTCCATCTTCCTGGTGCCTATTCAGTAAGCAGAAGAAAATTGGTAGCATATCGTGATACCTAACGTGCTTGCAGGAGAATGACCCCGGTATCCATGTGAACTTGTGGTGGCCGGTACCTACAAACTACACGAATCCAGGTCCTGTGCCCATACAATGTTGATAGGTTCTTCAGCAAGAAAGATTCCACGCAATTTCTCGTAAGGCAGGGGAATCAAGCTTTTCGTTTCGCATACCGGTCATCATGAGTGAGGTTTTGGCGTTAAACTCGAATGGAAGGCGTGGAAGGAAGCTTTTTGTCTTGACGCTGTCTTGTTAGCATAACAATTACAAGGGTGTTAGGGGAGTATCACACTATAAATACCTACTCTACTCCTGTTATCTCCCAGTGATCTCTTACTGCCGTTTGCTCTATTCCATTCAACAGCTTCCCTGCATACAAACAACCTCAAATCATACCTTTACTCTAGTTTCTCTAGCTACTACGCACCATGTCAACCATCAATACGACTATTTCGGCTTCTCAGTCTATCGATACCGGATTCAGCAAAATCAATAGACTCTGTTGCGCTCGCAGCAAGGAACGCCACCTACCTACCACCATTTCCAACCCCATCGTGTTCGAGAATGCCATCAAGTTTGACGCCACTTGAAAGCCAGTGTGGGTAGATGCATACGAAATCAGCGGGGAGGGGGTTCCATATCTCTACGAGGCACAAAGACAGAGATGCGCATGACCACTGCTCTCGACAAGCTAAGCTGTTCCATTGATGAATCTATAGTGTCTCGCTCTCTTAGAAATAACGAAAACGCAGGATTCGTCTGTGGTGAAAGGAATATCCAGACCTGCATGGCCCTCTATGCGCTTCGTATGCTTTACCTGCTCTTATCCTCCGCCAAAATTGGCGACGCTGTCTGCTGGAGTACTAGCTCTTCCACGACCCCCACCGACTTCTGAAGCAGGACAAGTGCTTTATGTAGGTTTGCAAGTAGCCTGTAGAGATGTCCAACATCGGAGGACGATCGCTCCTCTGGGGGGATCTCGATGTGCTGGACTCACCCTCGTCACCGGTCGAGGGGCTGTGCTGCTCTGATATAGCGAAACTGCTATCGTTTGAGGCCGAGTCTTCGATGAAGTCCTTGAGACTGCCTGGGCTGTCTGGCACATCACTAGATAAATTACTGTTCGTTCCTACATCAATTAGTTAATGAAAAGCCATCTTTTGCTTAACCATCGACTTACCTATGTCGTCGTCTTCCGCTTCCGAATCATCAAGGAATATGTTGCAGTGAGCTGACATTGCCGTGGCTGTTCTTCTCGATATGCTGTCTATATATACCAATTTCGTTTGCAAAGATGTTTTGGATGAGTAAAAAAAGCTCAGGTAGTAAGGAAAGGTGGAGTGATGGAAGCCTTGAAGTTCTACTATACTACAATCATTACTTTACTAGACATATATACTGAAGCCGAACTCTATGTACGGCCAAAATGAAAGTGCAGTGTCATAATCGTTCAGCTTCTTGCTCTTTTCGCTTTTTAGCTGCTTACATTGTAGAAGGATTGATACAGTAGGCATCAAGAACATGAAGGTGATTCAGTCAGGGACCGTAATCCTGTTCCAGAAGAGGCGGATCCTACATTAGCACCGGGTGCCCTTTGCATAGATACAGGATTGCAAGATGCATAAGCTACAGTAGGGTAGATATAGACCTCAGGATGTGGAGAGTTGCTGATCCGTCGTTCATAGCAGCAGAACCGCGACGGACGATAGCACTACACAGGCGCCGGTTCTTCAGAGGTATCAGCTGCTAGTAGGCCATGTTGCGAAGCTAGCGATTCCTCGAGGAGGAAGCGCTTTTTTGTAGCCGACTCACATGAATCTTGTTCCCAACTGCATTCGGGTTATGGCCACCGGGCTGTATGATCGCGCGTTTATGGCGTACAGGACGATAAGATACATATGTTACAATAGGCTAGATATAGACCCCAGAATGGATAGAGGTATAGAAGTGTTGATGACGCCGCCACTCCATATTGGCAAACAGCAGCAGACCCGTGGATGGTGGAGATCATACAGGCACCAGCACACTCACGTGGCAAGTCACTTGCTCTCTTGATGATGCTTCACTGTGCTTACAACATATATTGTACAATGCACACGGTCGTACGTACTAACGTGCGTCACCCCCATGTCGAGCACCCCCCATGTCGACCGCCTAAAATTATGTAAGTAATAAACAGCCCCCTATCTTCTTAGAGCCACTACACTTTTATTCTTGAACTATAATACAATCCAACGTGACTGTGTAGATACACTGCTTTTATCAGAATCAGATTCTCCAATTAGAGATTCATTAATGGTTTCCTCCGTTTTCTGGATATCCTCAATTGTAGCGAACTTTGAATTTGGGCTCAATTCGACCCTCTTCCTTTTCCGCGGCTTTGCAAGATCAAGCTTCGTTTCTAATGCTTGAATCCGGAGTTCTGCATCCATAAGAAGGTAGTCTTTCTCATCAAATCCCTTTTGGATCTTCCTGAACAGTTGACGCTGCGTAGGGAGGTCGGTTTGTTGAAGCTGGTGAAAGCCACGTAGCTGGCGTTGTAAATCAATGCTCTTTTTGGGTGTCGACCATACAAATATACCAGCCATAGAGGCATTAGGGAGGCGTTTCGATGTCAGAAGGCCCTGTCATATCATGATTGACCTCTTCTGCTGGTTGTTTCGGTGTCTGGTTGCTGTTTTCGAGTAAGAGAGGACTGGTGAGCGGTCGAGCGACACATACTGGCCAGAGACCGCTACTCCGCCAACCAGATTGGATATTCTGGCTTGATAGAGCTTTGCCTCTTGCTCTCTGATAATTTATTAAGAAGTTTCGTTTCCCAATAGGAGCAGAATCAGTCAGAAGCGCAAGGAATCCGATCTCTTTTCGATAGTACGCTTTCATAGCCGCAAAGACCCCGACATCGAGAGGTTGTAGGACGTGTGAGGAATGAGGTGGTAGAAATAGCAAGTGTACGTTATTCTGGTGGCATAGGCTCATGAAATCCGTAGTCGTAACTGCCGTGGCCGTCAAGGATAAGCAAACGTGGCTCTGTTGTATCAGTATAGGGGAGGAACACCTTCTCCAGCCACTCTACTGCGATAGAGTCTTCTGTCCAGCCTTTTTTGGTTGCCGCGAAGTGCCATTCCTTGAATTGACGTAAGTCGGAAGGGAACCATTGTTGTTGGATGGTTTTGCCTTTGTAAATAACGAGGGGAGGGATGGCTCGGCCAGTCGCGGATATACACTCCAGAATGGAGGTCCATGCCCTTGACCCAGGCTGTTTCTGGTGGATTGCGCGTATCGCTGCGCTTCCGACGACAAGTCCATTACCTCCCTGACCTTCCATGATACCGTGCTCGTCCATATTATACCTGTTTTCAGGTTTAATAGCCTGGATCGCTGGAATTCGTAGCTTTGGAAACCAGGAACGAATTACCTCCGTTGATGCACCATTGATACGCTGAGAATCGATTCGCCGTTGCCTTTTCGTCCGGAGAATTGGGTTCCTTCGAAAGAAAGCGGCTATCCAGTTCTTTCCCAGTGGTGTATGGTCCCCTTTCAGGGCCAATACGCGCTCGGCTAGTTCCTTGATTTGCGCGTGCGTTGGGGCCAGACCGAGAGCCTCTTGGGTCAGAACCCAGTCGGTAAGGTGTTTCTCTTGCACTGGAGAGAGCCTCTGCTGGCTAATGGCAGCTTCCCGGCTGGACTCACGCCCGCTCAGTCTGTCGATAAGGGTGGTCTTCGGGACCCCCAATCCTTGGCGGCTCGACGGATTGGCTTGCCATTCCTGACGTCTTGAATGGCAGCAGCTACATCGTCTTCAGTATACTGAGCCATTCGTGCTTGTTAAATATGCCAATAAAATTTGGGCGGAATCGATGAGGATTTGGGCGAGAAAGAAAAGGATATATGAAAATAGCGGTGTGACGTTGTGGGGTCATTTTGGGCGTCCGCAGATCTCCCATCAAGGACTTTGTGGGCCTCAAAGACCCTTGAAGACATTCCGGCTCGGGACGTGTGAGATATGCCGGCAGTGGATGAAGGCTCCGGACATGCTGCCGTGTGGTATGCTGTATTTTCCCCATATCGGACGTAGCTAACATGGGAAAGGACACACATTTTGCTGTCGATGCGTGGTACTGAACCGTATGTACTCGGCTGCATGTCCAACATGCCAGACTGAGTGGCGTGATCTGCCCCTTCGACACCCTCGTCGCATTTGCCGCATGTGAAATATTGGGATGGAAGTGACGCTTCCAAAGCCAACTACGCACCATAGAGATCATGTAAAAGGGGGTTCATTGGTACGAAGAGTGAGATATGGACGCCATAGGAGGTATTTCCTTTTCGACGAAACAGCCAGAGCCAGCCGGGAGATTGTGGGCAGCACTCAGGCCAGCGTTGACGAGACGCGTTTTTAGCAGTTGCTACATAATTCAGTTCAGTTTCCTAATTCATTGTGCTCTTTGCGCTCTTCTCCATCGATGTGCGACAGTGTCCAACATGATCAGTCACTGCCTTGCTAGTGAATCCCTCTCTTACTATGTATGCAATCCAGCTCTCCTTCTACAAGCACGCCACTATACTCTGGTGACCAGTACTGTGGTATGGTCTCTTGATATCTGAAAGCCCGTAGGTTGTCCATTCTACCAATTCCCTGAAGGCCTCTGGTTGGCTGAATGGTAACCATTCCGTCAATTCGCATTAGCTTCAGTAGCCCCTAGCCGCGATTCGCGCAGACCGCCGTTGTCTCCTATTTTGTTGAAGCCTGCACCCGCTTTCCTCGATTTCGAAATCCCGGCCCAAAATATCGATCAAGTCGTCAATGTCATCAAGCTCGCTTTGGTACTGAGCCTGCTCGGCGCTGCCAACCTCGTGGTAAAAGCAGCTTAGAGGGCGGACTCTTACTTGCGCATGGCTTACTCCACTTTGTCCGACAAAATGCCAGGTGTAGCAGCTTGTAGCACCGCCAACGGCGATGACTTGAGGTCTGTCATCTCGCCGAGTCGTTACATTACTAGCAGCATGCTGCTGGCGGCTAGAGTCCACAGTTGACTCATACCACTCGTAACATTGTATCTGACCCTGCGTGGTTGAGCGTGTGTCACTCGAAGTACCAAAGGCCATTTCTTTAATCAAAGAATTATGAACTGCATCAACAGACACCCGTGGTCCAGTATTCAGGCGGCATGTAGGTCGGTGTTTCGCGACTGCTTTGACGGGAGGCACGGAAGGATCTGATCGGAGATTGCGGTCTTTGTTTTGCAAGGCGTCTTGGGGTATCGAGCTGTACTAGAAACCATCTGATCAGCGAAACGTTGTATCCTTCCTCAAACTAGGTCTCCGACTATAGTAGACCGAGTCACGGCTTCTTTGAGAGTACGTTATGTACATTGTGGACGTGTGAGACGTTCTCGCTGCCCGCTTGCGACGCCATAGCTACTATCATATGTACTACTCATACGACCCATACAACTGGTAACACTTGCTATCTTCTTCCGCCGTCCGTTCTGGCTGGCACGAGTTCTGATTCTATGCCTGGACTTCGCCGACGACACGCATTCCAGCTCCCAATGTGTATATCGTCCTAGTAGCTGCCGAAACGTTTCTAGGGCTCTTTGCTTTGGACTAGTTCGTCCCGTTCACGACAGGCAGCCGAAACGCATCTAATTGTTCTCTCGGGTACTCATACAGCATGTGCTCATTGTACAGTACCCCAACTCTTCGATACTGCTCTTCTGGTCCGTACCTACTAGTATCATAAGACGACAACTCAGTCATTTGCATCACTTCCTGACCATGCTACCTGAAGCTACGTCCGGTCCAATTGGGTTCGTACCCCAAGGTACATTCGTCCAATAGAGACCGGTGCAGTACTCGACGGTGTGGCTTTGCCATTGTGCGATGCTAGAGGCTCTCGATTAGGAAGCGCTTTTTCGCAGCCGGCTCAAAGACTGGTTGAGCTGCGGTAGGGCAGATGTAGACCTCAGGATGCAGAGCTACTGATGGCGCCGCCGGTCCAAAGGAGCAAAGCCAACGCTGCAGCAGATGTAGAGCGAATGGGGACGGAACCGGGCTGGATACTGCCGCGTCCCGTTGTTGGTCGTGGCGTACTTGTGTTGGCTCACACAAGCCACCTCGGGGTCTCTCCACTTCCCACCGAGTAGTTGCAGAAAGGATACTGGAGGCCGAAACTGCCATTCTGGTCCGCGGGACCGTAGTCTCTTATTGTACCTTCCCGAAGTGTGCCGATTTCAAATGGACCCAGAGCCTGATGTTCCCACCGCTCCGTTTGTACTGTTCCGGCGCAGGGAGGCAGGTTACCTTAGAACCAGTATAGTCCAGCGGCTGCTTTCTTTCTGCTGCATTCCGTCGAGCTTCGAATAGTCTCCTAGGCTGTTTCCGGTCCTGGCTTCCATCGTTGCCCGCACCTGTTGGCGTACTATTGGGGTGCAGAGTCGGAAGTAGCAATGGCGCATTAGTGCGACTAGCGGGTCAGGTTCCCTGAACACACTATCGTTAGTGTGGCGCCGTTTCGCGACCCCGCGCCTTCAGGGCCAACTGTCCAATCTTCCTGCTACGCAAGAACTTCTCCTCAAGACACGCCGAAGAGAAGTTGGCTCGGGGTCCTCTCGCCAACATGGGCTCGGAACCGGATCAGCAGCTGCATTGGCGACGTTCGCCCAACTCGAGCTCATCATGTCATCCCCATTTGACACCCGCAAGCCAAGCGTGACTACAGTATATCTACCGTTACGCGGGACGCTATTGAAGCTCCATGGACACCCGGAATATGCTCCAAGAGAGTCCAGCAAGTTACCCGAACCGTATTAGTAGCTAGGCCTCCGTCATGGTCCATACCAAGGGGCAGAAAGACAAGGTTCGCAAGAGCGGCTTGTCGCTGCAGAACAAGACACAAGACCTCGGGCGGTTCTGCGATGTCTTCAGCGCGCTTGCGTACTGGAACCCGACGCACGAGCGGATGGAGACGGCGATGCACGTCCCGCGCGGGCAGCAGGTGCCGGACCTCAACAGGATTGTCCGTCCCCAGTCCCACTTACCGTTCCATCGAGTGTATTCAGCTCTGTTACTAACAGCCGCAGTTTCGACGATCAGCCGCGTGCCATGCGAGACCGAACCACGGCCGAACGACGCGATCGAGCGGCCAAGTCGAAGCCATCCATTTCGAGGCCCAGGCGGATGCCAACGACGACGCGAATGCCGTTGCTGGCATAGACAGCGATGCGGATGCCGAGTACGGAACCGACCCCAAGTATATTGCAGCAGTTCCCGCTGCCGCGGCGGAGCCTCTGCCTGTCTACGACGTCATCCCCGACGTCATCCCCGACGAGGACGGCGGGACTGTCATTCCCAATAGTCTGATGAGACAGAAGGGTCCGAGGCAGCTGCCTTTGCCGCGAAAGCCGCAAGGTAAGCATGATTCTCGTCTATTGACTACATAGCCGACTGGCCATTGACGCTCATCATACAGTAGGCACTCCAGGTTCCCAACCGACAGTGGAGCGGCAGCCCGCCCGCACCGAGCCCAGCTCCACGACGAACACTGCACCAAATGCCGCGACGAATGCAGGCGCCCGGCCAGCACCCACAAGATACCCCGACCACGGCGCGATGGATGCGTCGCTGCAGAGAGCTGTCCGTTGGAATAGCCGGGTGACGGCCAGAAGACCCTTGGCGCCGGTCATGTCGACTCAACCACGGCAGTTCCCTCCCAGAATGGTGGGAAACGGTGTAAAGCTGTCACAGGCAGGCCGTCCAAGAGGGTCTGTGCAGAATGCGGCGAGGCGCACGCCAGACTACTACAAGGACGACAGACGCAAATTGCAGCGGGACACCCTGGCGAAGAAGATGGTAGGAATGCTGGAGGACCTTCAAACGAGTCTCAGCGGCATGCCGTTTGGGTGAAGACGTGGCACATGCTAATACGTCAAATACCACAAGGCAGCCCTGTCTATGCTTATGTGGAAGCATGTTTTCAGCTCTAGTTCAGTAATAAACAACCAAACGTTACACTCGTCCCTCTGCGCTCCCGTAACCCCCTGGTTCTGGCCTCCACGATGATTCTAGTGTGAAGAAATAGTGTGCGACGTACAGCCCACTCCCATTCAAGTCGGATGACTAGAAGAACATCCTTGCGATAGATGGCAGAAGGACATCCCCAAGGATCACTCCAGATAGCTTTTCTTAGTATCTACACTGACTCGAAGCCAACTACTTGTTTTTCTGGGGTGGTTTTCCTATCATGTTCTTGCGATGGATCTAGATGCAAGGTGTGAGCTGGATTCATTTGATCGTTTCAGTCCTAACTTTAACACCGACGCTAGCATTTCTACGCTAAGATGTAATCCAGGCTCGTCTTTGCCCGACTTTGTATCCCCCATACATCCAAGGAGACCTCGTGCGGCCCCCGGCCCTTGCCTGATTCAACGGTCGGCCCTTGGGCGAAGCTTCGAGCAAGAGACGCTGCCCGAGCAGGATAACCGACGAAAGGACTCCCACATCGAGGCTGAGGACCTCGAGGTCGTTCTGTAGCGGGGCCGTCTGCATCCGTTTCCTGTGCCAGGATCGTCGGGGGCATATTTGGCATCTCTGCTGAGGAATCCCCAGCGTGCCCGTCTCGGTCATGCAACCCCTCCATTTCCTGGTGCGAGCTGATGGTATCGCCCTTGCTCAAGCCAGACGCATCGGATTCAGGATATAGGGAGAACTCTGCACTCATGTCGCTCATACCCTCCTCTCCGCCGCCTGGCTGGCACCGATCGGGTTCCAGTGCCGTGGGCTGCGAGGCACCGGCCGTTGCTACCATGCCAGTTCCTATCGCTGTGTCTGCAACTTCGAAGCCATTGGCGTCACCAGCCACCGCATCGCACATTGGAGAGTCGAGACGCTCATTGCACCCCATCGACAACTCTGTCGCCGATCCTTCGGCAAACTCCATCGCGGGGCGGATGAGTGGTCTGCGCTCCCTGTTGCACGGCAGAGGATCCATCAATATCGTCCTGTGTCGACGGTGGGCGACCCGTCAAACTTGCCATGGGTTGCGGGCTTGGATGGCCTGCTCCTTCACTGCGTTGCCTCTGGGATCGCAGCAGTCTGCCCGCCGAGCCTTGCCTCGTATTTCTGGCCTGGCTTACGTTGAAAGATGGCTTCTGCACTGGCCTCGACGGGCGGAAGACTCGAGCCTGTTGTGTCACGCGAGCCTGGCGGCCGCGCAGGCTTTGAACCTAGTATGCTCAGTCAGCGCGGGACGCCCCAAGGAGCGAATACACTTACCACCTGGTCAAGATCGGGGATTTTCTGGCCGCCGGGAACGTACATGGCCATTTCCATCCGGCCACGGACAATATTCCAGTACATTGTCACGCTGAACACATTGCACATACCTGCAGCAGCTCCGTCTCTGGTGCAGCCTCCGTTACATCCTCCATCACATCCTCCGTCACCTCTTCCGTCACTTTCCCCGGCACTGCGTGAGACAGTTGGGACTCTGGGAATCTGTTGTGGGGTTGGTTGGCATTGGCGGCCATCGCCTCAGCGCTAGCATAGGAGGCGCTGAGTCGAAATCGGCTCCCTTGACTCAATACATGTTAGCGGCTGTTGTGATCCTGGAGAGGTCGGGCTCCTTATGTTCTTTTAGCGTTGGGATTTCGAATTTTTATTGTTCCAATTCTCGCCGACAATTCGCCACCCGACAACCGAGACCACTAGTAAATGGTTGACCCTTTTTACTATTATTCATCTTCATTATCTATCAGACGTCAAAATAAGCATCAATGTTAACTAAAACGTTTTTCAATGGCTTGATAATAGATACTCAGTATACATCGGGCGCCCAGAAGCTACCCAGTAGCAAATTAGTCACATGACTTACTAGTGTTACGCCCTAGTGGTTTGTGATGTACCCAGTAAATAATCGCCTTCCATTTACTCGTCGCCTGCAATGACGATCGTACAAACCAAGCGAGGACGCAGACGCATCGGCAATCTCTATAACACATTTACGGAAATCCGGCTAAAAACGGAATCGAAAACGTCAATTGGGACGATGGGTCGCTTAGTACCAAGTTCAACATCGAAAAGAAGATCTTTAGTGCTAGTGCAAGGAAATGTACACCATAGCCGGCCGGCATTGACTTCGACGAAGCAAACACAAGGGGAAAGCACTGGCTCGAGATCTACCGAGTCTTCGGATGCCACTAGCCATTGGAAAAATCCTACAGAAGATTACGATTCTCTACAAGTCATTGATCTGACTGGCTATGACGACTCCGTATCAATTCCCATCACTGGTAGCCCCGAAGCCGCAGTGAGTGTATGAACTCTAGAATAGGACGTTTCACTAATATAACCGAATCAAGAAAAAGCGCCACGACGGATGCGAACTTGGTCGACTTAGCCACTACTCTGCCCAGGACAGTAAATTCTCGGCTGAAGAGTATGTTTCGGTGGAAAGTACACCCAATATCCCCAAGAAACGGAAGCTTGAGATACGAGATGCTCTTACAACACCATTTCATAAGAAGCTCTCTCAAAACGAAACCCTCGAACCACCACCCTCGGAGATGCTCCCCTCGTCTGCTAAAGATGTGGCCAATCCCAACGATAGACCCGTGGGCCTCCATGGGCCCGAAATCAATTTGTTGCAGCGCTCTCGAGATTGCAGATATTCAAGCTTTGCTGCCGGCTCAATGAGCTCTCCGGAGACTGCGTCTCTTACAACCGCATGCGCGCTTCTTGGGTCGGAAAGTCGTACAGACCCCGTCTCCAGTATTTCTGAAATACCCTCTCCACCTTATTACTTACCGAGCTTCAGCGCGCATAGCATATATCGCCTTGCTGCGACGGAGTGTATACCTGGTGGCAAGAATCACATGAAGAAAACGGCAGTCGACCGTATTTTGACAGACCCATCAATGGCCCAGAGACATCTACTTGTCTTGCAACAAGAACTAAAGCATAATCGAGATGCATTTTACCAGGCTCTCCAACGCAGAAATGTTATGGAAAGAGAGAATTTGAAGAAAGAAAAGCGCCATTTACTCCAACAACAAGCTGTGTGGCTTTCTGTCGCTCGTAGCCTTCAATCATACAAGGGCTTGATGCTTCAGAGGGACGCTCTTATTGAACGGGCCGTAGAGGCCTATGACCAGAGCATTGACACCAAAGAGTATGAGCGTTCGATGGGAGAAATAGAGTTGAAGCTGTCGGAGCAAGAGTATTCACTTGGTTCATGTCTCGCAGATGCCAAAATCGAGGACGGAAGCATGCCTGATGGAAGCAAACTACAACATCCAGCAAGGATGCCGTGGGGCGCCGTGGAGTAGCCAGCGGTGCTCATAGTTTCATTAGCTCCTAGCCGCAATTCGTGCTGATCGCCTGTGTCTACCGCATGGAGACCCGCACTCGCTTTCCCAGATTTCAACTTCTCGGCCCAAGATCGCGACTAAGTATTCGATATCGCCAAGCTCGTTTTGGTACTTGGCTAGCTCGGCGCTGTTAACGGCGCGGTAAAATCTGCTGAGAGGGCGGACCTCTAGTTGAGCATCGCTTGCTTCGCATTGTCGAACATTATTCCAGGTGCCGCAGCGTGTAGTGCCGCCAGGTACGACGACTTGGTGCCCGTGTGATCGTTGCGTTGTTATGTTACCGCTAGTATGCTGCTGGCGACTAGAGACCACTGTTGGTTCATACCAGTCGTAGTGTTGCATCTGACCAGTTGTGTTCGATCCTGAGTCACTCGGAACACAAGAGGCTGCTTCTTCTATCGAAGAACATTGGACTGTATCAACAGTCATCGGTAGGTTGGTGTTCAGCCGGCGTTCAATTCGGTGGCTCGCGACTGCTTCAAATGGAGGCGCGAAGGAGCCTGCCCGGAGGTTTCCACGGTCCTCGAATATATATTGCGGGGTATCGAGCCGTATAGAAACCATTTGATAAGCGATATGTTGTGCCCTTCCCCCATCAGATTGATCGCCATCTGATTCTGCGTCGACCTCAACGAATGTATGGTGCGTGGCCGGTTTGTCGCAAATGCTTGGTCACCCGCTCAGGTATCGAGTTACTCTGAAGGCGTTGCAGGGATTTGAATTTTCATACTCATCGGGATACTATGGCTTCCTTGAAAGTACGGTATGTACATACATTATGGACGTGAGGCGTTCTCGCTGTCCGCCTGCGGCGCCATAGCTACTTCCCTACTGCTCACTACTCACGAGTGGTGACTCTTGCCGTCGTCTTCGATGCAGCTCTTCTGGTTCGTACCTACCAGTATTGTACATCAGTCCTTTGCATCTGTTTCTGACCATGCTACTTAAAGCGACTTCTTGCCCTGTACCTCAAGGTACAGTCGTCAACAAGAGGCCAAGCTACCATTCCGGTCCGCCCGAGTGTCCCATTGTACCCTTTTCGAAGTGCGCCGATTCCGAATGGAACCAGAGTTATCCTGTAACATACAGTACTGTCTTTTTGCTGCGTTAGCTCGAAGAGTCTCACGGGCTGTTTTCGGTCTTGGATTCTGTTGGCTGATTGTGATTCAGAATCGGGATCGTCGCGCAAGTGGCACTGGGAGACGGAATGGACGCCGGACGGGCAGCTTGTGACACCCATACCTGTTCTGATGCGCAGGGCCAGAGCCTGATGTTCCCCCGCTCCGCTTATACCGTTCTGGTAGAGACCGGTCGCCTCAGAGCCAGAACCATCCAGCAGCGTAGTCTCTTTCGCCGCATCCATCGAGAGCTCGAAGATTCTCGCGAGCTGTTTCCGGTCTCGACTTCCTAGTTGCCTGCAGACCTGTTGGCCCTACATACTGTTGGAGTGCAGTGTCGGAAGAGTAGCAGAGCACTAGCGCAACCAGCGGGTCAGGCCTAGAACCCACCGCTGTTAGCGTAGATGGGCCGATGCTCACTTTCGGGTCCCTCCAATTCTTAAGTGATGGTGGGGGCCGAAACAATCATTCTGGTCCGCACGACCGTAGTCTCCAATTTCACCCTTTTTGACGTGGTGCGCCGATTCGAATGGAGCGAGAATCATCCAGTATCATACAGTATTGCTTTCTGCTGCATCAGCTCGAATACACCCACGGGTTGTTTCCGGTCCTGACGACTGTTGGTCCCTGCTGCTGTAGGGGCGCAGGGCCGGAAGAGTAGCAATGGACTAGCGCAATTGTTTGCAACATAAGCACCGAGTCAATTCGCGACCCCTCCCCATTAGGGCCAACTGCACAACCTCCCCGGTCCGCGCAAGGACTTTTCGTCAAACCGGCTGAAGAGAAGCTGGGCCCGAAATCCTTCCTGCCAACATGGGTTCTGGAACCGGATCAGCAGTGCCCTGAACCGCTGTACGGGGCCCCACTGATGGTGATCTGACCTTCGATCAGCGAGCTATCAGACGATGCCGCTCTGAGTCGATACCCAGTCGTGTAGTTTAGTTAGAAACCATCGACGCAAACGTATTGACGCGCGCATAAGAGAGCCACATGATGCATCCCTAATGCGAAGCTAATGCGATCTGACTGCATCCCAAGGTTGTCCAGTTTCCCGTCCTGGCATCCCGCAGCCCATCTTGGGCTATTGATTCGGGGCAGCGGAGTATGACCCGAAGACCATGTGCAAAGAAAACAACTTAGTGGAAACAACCCAAAACGTCGTTTTGATTCACGTAATAGCAAAGGATGAACTGTTACCAGGACAACTACAAGCGGAATTATATAATCATGAATTGAAGAATGACATATGGTGCGAGCTACGTAGGGCATTCTGTACCATGTATGGGCCGCTTTGCAAAGAATTTCTGAAGAGCAGAAGCTGGCAAGGATTTTAGCTGGTTGTGGCAGCAAGACATCACGAATCAATCGTATTACACCCGACAGTCTAGGTACGCTACGTCGAATGCCTAGAGATACGAGAAAGTACGAAACAGGATATCAGCACGGGAGATCCAGCGTACAGTGACCCCATGCTACTCCGGGACTACGTACCAGTAGGGCTAGATGCATTTCGGCGAAGCTGACTGCTAGCAAACATTGCTATTCCTGTTAAGCGCTGAAACTAGCATGTATATTCTTGGCCTCTGTGAAGTCCTACCCGATTTGTGGTAGTGTTCAATAGCTCGAGTAATGCATGCTTTAATTCAGCACATACCTTTGCTAGGTTAATTGTTGGGTGCACTTTTCACCGACGACCGCATATATAATCTTACCTTGATTGTGCACCGCATTGAAGTTCGTCCCTGACTGGATGAAGCCTTTCAAGTACCCCGCGCTCGTTGTTTAGCCGGCAGCAGCCTTCAATCCTCGCAAACTCGATCCTTCAGCAAAGATGCCCTACTGCGACCGCGAAGACTCGCCTGAGACTGCAGCCCTGTTGGAGAACTATAACCGACGGCGTGTTCTCAAGGCGACATACGAGGAGAAGAAGGATAGATTCGCAAAAGAAGCCGAAGCGCTTCAGGAAGAGAAGGATAGGATCGCCCAAGAGCTACACATGGTCGACACCAAGTACAAAGCTCTACAGGCAGAACTCGCGCAACTCAGCGCGGGGTATGAAGCTGACAAGACTGGTTTGAGCCACTCTTTGCGACACATGGTAAGTAAACGTTCCAATATACATACAGGTGAATCTGACGTTAACAACCACAAGCTTTGCGATATTGCCGTCACTCCAGATTCGCCATCCTTACCGAATCCTTTACCAACATCGAATGACACATTGATTGAAAATGTGCAGGTGGCATCATGCCAACTCAACTTGTCGCAGTCCAGCGTGGTAGAGGTGGATGCGCCAAGACCTACAAACAGTCAGCCTGGTGCAACACGTACTGGTCGCATCAGCAGACCCCCGCGTCGTTACTCTTCCATTCCCGCGACGACCAGCCCGACTCGCCCTTCGCCCGACTCGTCTACGAAGAATACAAGGGCGGCTGCGAGAGGGTCATCATCCCAGCCTGGTCACGGGACCGTTACAAACGATGCTCCACCTAACAACCGCGCGAAACGGGATCGGCAATGTTATGAGGAAAGTCCTGGGGCCGCCTCTGGGCACGCACGGAAGAAGACAAAGACGGCGGCGGCGACTGAAGAACCATACGACGTCGATTTTGATGAAGTGTTCCAGAATGGACTCGCACTGCACAAGCATATGATCATACAATACCCGCCAGAAAGCGATCGATGGTACTTGTTACGGTGTGACGACCACGGGCTGCATTTCAATCAAAATCCGCTTCATGGGGCTGCGAGACATATGCGGGCGGCAGAACACCGGGGCCCCAAGAGACACCTAGACATCAACACTTTGAAGGATGCCGATTCGTGGTCTTTGGCCATCCAGACAATGGGACTCCGCGTATCAAATTGCGACGCGACGAAGGCGCAGCAGAACAACACAGCGTTTACCCAAGCGTTGGACGCTGGTTATAAACCTATCAAACCCGACTCGAACAAAAAGCCCGCCCCATCCCAGATCATTTCTCAGCCACAGCCAGCGCCACGAGAACAAGAGGTGCTAGGCGATGCATCCAGGCTGAGTACTGAACCAGAGTGGTCTGAAGAGAATGGCGGTGAACTTATTACACATCCTCTCGAGGGGAAGCCGTATCTTGGATACTGGCGTTCTGGCTCGCGCGGACAAGGTTGGCACGCACTCGTCGTACTACCGCTTGGGCGTTTCGATGCGATTGGGCTGCATGGCAGTCTTCTCGAGACAGAATTGGCAAAGTCCATACCCGCATGCTACGATCGCCAAAGCGCTACTGATCTCCAATGGGCCGAGGGATACCGTGATGGAGAACGTCTCGTCGCGAAGCGCAGGTTTCCGGTTATGTGGTTTCTTGACGACCAAACCTTCCCCTGCGCAAGGATATGATGATGCCAACCCCAGCGTGGTACAACTGGCTGGCAGCTTCAGATCTTCGGCCATTCAGCCCTATTTGCGAAACTGAAGGGAGCAAGCTAGCTCGCGGTCATTACGGCGCACTTGAATATGCCAACCAACGCAAAAGACTCAAGGTGGCCGGGCCTCGATGTAACGTTGAATCCAATGACAGCCTGATGGCTTCCACGGGTTTGTGTACTACCCCTGACCCAAGCAATCTGTCGTACTGTCGCTGACGCCAAATTCGATGGGTAGGATTGTCCCCGGCACAGGGTTACATCAGCGTTGCCGGAAATGCTGCCGACGAAGAGCACGAAAACCAACACCTCGAGTCAGTTGATGACGGCACTAGCACAAAACGCGGTCTTGTTGATGTATTCGATATTGATATTGAGGCTTCCAGAGACAGCAGTCAAAGCCACGATGTGGAGGGCTTTGAATTGGACTCGTGTCGTACCCGTCGACCTAGCATAACCGTACGCCCTATTGACGTCTCCGACTTCCATCCCAGATGTGGTGCCGGGGATGAGGGCATACCGCTCGACGGCACTGATGGTTGCACAGCCGACGAACCAACGAGAGCGACCCTTTCTGGCTACTTGCTGTCGTGTGGTAGAAACAGTGACAGCTCCATTGGTACGGCCACTCCACACGCATAATCAACCAAAGGCCACATTGACACTAACCCTGTAGCTGCCACCAGCAAAAGAGCAAACAGTCGTAGCCCGGCATGATATGTTGTATTCCAACCATAGCTACCATGGGCCCGAGCTCTTCAACGACACAGAAGGGATAACACCATTGGACGCTAACTTGGGGAACCCAGAGGGCTCTCATGAAAGTGCAGAAGCTTCAGTCAGCACATCTCAGGAAACGCTGCCTCATGGCGTGCCATCAACTGCCGCGGCTCCCTCGATAGGAATCCACCAATCACCGGGCCTGGTGTCAGGCTTCGTAAAAAGTATGAAGGAATTGCGTTCGACTGGCGGTTCCCCAATCGATCCTATTGTATCCTCAAATGGAAGGACTGTCGCCTCTAATCATCCTGACCGCCCGGATGTGGACACTATGACTAACAGCGAATACCAGTGGTGCGCACCAAGGTCTCACTTGGCGCACACTGCTGCGGCAGTGCTGCAGAGGGTGTCAGCTCAACCGGAACCATCTACCCTCTCCAGCCTCAAGACGGGCCTCAGCTATGTACTCAATCGTGTCGCCGCCTCGGTAAATGAAGGGGGAACGGCAGAAATGCGGCATAATGACTCTGAAACAACGGGAAATATGGCCACTTCATTGACGCTTCTGGAACCGAACACCAATCTTCGTATTCCCTTGATTGGCAACAATTGCCCTCACACGTCTAGACCATCTAGTGTCGATGACCCTCCCGTGAGCAGCGCCCCTCATCCGCTTCGCCAAGGTAGTCCGCCTCAAGCTTATCCTCAAATGGCGAATGGTTTCGATCTACCTCATCAAGCGCATGGAGCTACTTTGAACGAGCTGCCTCGAACATCTATGTTTAAGTTTCACCCACAACCCATGGGTCCAGCCCCTGTTTTACGTTCTGATATCTTGAGCCCTGTGCCAGATAGAAGCAATACACTCGAAGGTGGCATATTTTCTCCTGATACTCAGAGCTCGCTAATACCCCGGAACCAGTCTGCCTGTCAGGAAGATGAACAACCCATAAATATGGTCAAATTACGTCGTTATGGTATTTTTCCTACTGTGCCTCAGTCTGTAGTTTCTTCGAGTGCTACGATATCCGTGGAGTAGCCAGCGGTGCTCATAGTTTCATTAGCTCCTAGCCGCAATTCGTGCTGATCGCCTGTCTCCACGGCACTGAGGGCCGCACTCGCTTTCTCTGATTTCAAACTGATTGGGATGATGGCGATGCGGCCAGTAGTGGTGTGAATTGTGATGGTGCGCCCTCGCAGGGGTCGCGGAGTCGCAGCTGTCTCCTCCGGGCTTTTTCGGTCGGAACTTGGTGCAGAGCGCGTGTATTCGGGTGCCGAGCCACCATTGTAGTCGTCCGCATCGGGCTGTCGTCGTTGTCGTTTCTTCGGGCTCGGGCTGCGGGGGGAGACGGCATGATCACAGTATGTCACCGTTAGCATTAGGCGAAGTTGTAGGGCGCCCCCGCGACTCCCTCCCTCTGCATCACCTACAAGCCAAATACGTTGCCTTGCACTAAGGAAACTCTATGACCTAGGAAAAGCAGTATCCGCCACCTACTGTAAGGTTAGTGGTGGGGAGTAGTAAGGTGGACTAAATCAAAGATGCAGTTCCAGAAACTGTTACTCACAGGTGTTAGTCCCCCATTGTCCCTACAACAGCGGTCACAGCAAACATAGGTTGATGATCCCCCACCGGTGGTAGTCGTGGCAGACGAGATGGAGCCCCGGGGCGGGGGTTGGGGGTTGGGGGTTGTTAAGTGCGGGGTCACCATCGTCGGCAGTGGGTCAAGCAGCGCGTAGGTGATACCCCATTCTTCTAGCTACAGTAAGCCTTTGATCTACCCATCTACCCACTAATTGAACTTCTTCAACACCGCTCGAGTGCGTTTCCCCCTACCCATAGCCTTCTGTATAGGCGTGTCAATGCACATGATACCAGCGCGGTTTTGTAACATGCCTCTTCTAGATCAGCTCATCCCTACGATGGTCGCCGATGACGACGTGATATATCTGGGTACGATCGCTAGGACGCGTCAAAAGGTACTGACCCCGTCCACTGCTAGGAGCAGACGGCAACGGGAGCCTCGACCTCATCCAAACCCGCGGCCAGTCCCATCCAAGCGCCTCCAGCGTGCCCAGAGCTCCAACAAATTGAGCTGCACGCGGCGCCAACCAGGACGCACACGAGTAGTCGTACCTACTGAAGCGAGATCTAAATTGGTAGAGGTCGGTCATGTCAAGGACTCCACCGGCATTCGCCAAAAAGTGTACGCCTATTTTAATCGACACAGTCGATTCTACCACCAAATCGGCCGACTTCTTGCGCCTAAGCGAATCTCACACCGTTTCGTCGAGTATCATCCATTGTTTCAGGGATACTCGCAAGAGGGTGTGAAAGCTGCGGTTCTCAGCCGCTTGGAAACGAAGTTTGGACCGTTTCTTGACGATGGCGAGGCTTAGTAGGGTACGCTTGCTTAGCGGTCGGCCGGCTAGAGCGGCGAGACACGTCAAAAGTGTCTATTTGTTGTACTGTACAAAACTGGATGATACAGAACTGAGATGGTCATTCTTAATGCAGAACACTTGTCTTGAGCACTGGATAACAGGGTTCCGGTCAACTCAATGAATTACACGAATGGAGTTTATGGAGTGGCCTGGCTTGGGCAATGGGCATGCCATCGGCTTGCACCAGGAAATGGAGGGGCTGCATGGCCAAGACGGGGACGCTAGGGATTCCTCAGCAGAGATGCCGAATATGCCCACGACGATCTTGGCACAAAGAACGGATGCAGGCGGCCCCGCTATAGAAGGACCTCGGGGCTCTCAGCCTCGATGTGGGAGCCCCTCCGCTGGATATCCTGCTCAGACAGCGTCTCTTGCTTTGAGCTTTTCCCAAGGGCCGGCCATGAATTTAGCCAAGAGCTGGGGGCCGCACGAGGCCTCCATGGATGCATGGGGACGGGGTCATGAAAAGACGAGCCTCGAGTACATTTTAATGTAGGAATGTTGGGGTCGGTGTTGAAATTAGGACTGGAACGATCGATGAATCCAGCCCACACCTCGCATCTAGATCCATCGCAAGAACGTGATAGGAGGAACTACCCCAGAAAACAAAGTAATTAACTTCAAGTCAGTAGACACTAAGGACAGCTATCTGGAGGATACTTGGGAATGCCTTTTTGCCATCCGCTGCAGGGATGTTCCCAACTCCCCCGAGTTGAATGGGAAGTGCGCCGGCCGTACGTCGTGTGCAATCTCTTCCCACCAGAATCACCGTGGAGGCTAGGACCAAGGGATCACGGGAGCGCAGAAGGGACGACAGTAGCGTTAGATTGTTGGTTACTGTACTGAACTAGAGCTGAAAACATGCTTCCACATAAGCATACACAGAGTTGCCGTGTGATATTTGACGCATTAACATGTGCCACGTCTTCATCCGAACTGCATGCCGCTGAGACTCGTCCGAAGGTCCTCCAGCATTCCCACCATCTTCTTTGCCAATGTGTCCCGCTGCAACTTGCGTCTATAGTCCTTGTAGTAGTCTGGCGCGTGACTCGCCCCATTCTGCACAGATCCTCTTGGACGGCCTGCCTGCGACAGCTTTGCACAGTTTCCCACCATTCTGGGAGAGCATTGTCGTGGTTGTGCCGTCATAATCGGCGCCAAGGGTCTTCTAGCTGGCACCCGGCTGTCCAAACGCACAGCTCTCTGCAGCGACGCATCCATCGCGCCGTGGTCGGGGTATCTTGTGGGTGCTGGCCGGGCGCCTGCATTTATCGCCGCGGTTGGTGCAGTGTTCGTCGTAGAGCTAGGCTCGGTACGGCCGGGCTGCCGCTCCACCGTCGGTTGGGAACCTGGAGTGCCTGCTGTGAGCGTCAACGGTCAGTCGACTATGTAGTCAATAGACGAGAATCATGCTTACCTTGCGGTCTTCGCGGCGAAGACAGCTGCCTCGGACCCTTCTGTCTCATGGGACTGTTGGGAATGACAGTCCCGCCATCCTCATCGGGGATGACGTCGTAGACAGACAGAGGCTCCGCCGCGGCAGCGGGAACTGCTGCAACATACTCGGGATCGGTTTCGTACTCGGCATCCGCGTCGCTGTCTATGCCAGCAACGGCATTCGCGTCATCGCTGGCGTCCGCCTGGGCCTCGAGATGGATGACTTCGACTTGGCCGCTCGATCGTGTCGCTCGGCCGTGGCTCGGCCTCGCGTGGCACGCGGCTGATCGTCGAAACTGCGGCTGTCAGTAACAGAGCTGGGTACACTCGACGGAACGGTAACCGGGACATGGGGACGGACAATCCTGTTGAGGTCCGGCACGCGCTGCCCGCGCGGGACGTGCATCGCCGTCTCCATCCGCTCGTGTGTCGGGTTCCAGTACGCAAGCGCGCTGAAGACGTCGCAGTACCGCCCGAGGTCTTTTGTCTTGTTCTGCAGCGACAAGCCGCTCTTGCGGACCTTGTCTTTCTGCGCCTTGGTGTGGGCCATGGCGAAGGCCTAGCTACTACTACGGTTCGGGCAACTTGCTGGACCCTCTTGGGGTATATTCGTGGCGTGTCCATAGAGCTACAATAGCGTCCCGCGTAACGGTAGATATAGTTACGCTTGGCTTGCGGGTGTCAAATGGGGATGGCATGATGGGCTCGAGTTGGGCGAACGCCGCCAGGGGAGCTGCTATTCCGGTTCCGAACCCATGTTGGCGAGAGGATCCCGAGCCAACTTCTCTTCGGCGTGTCTTGAGAAGTTCTTGCGCAGCAGGAAGATTGGGCAGTTGGCCCTGAAGGCGCGGGGTCGCGAAACGGCGCCACGCTAATGATGGTGTGTTCAAGGGACCTGACCCGCTAGTCGCACTAGTGCGCCATTGCTACTCTTCCGGCTCTGCACCCCAATAGTACGCCAACAGGTGCGGGCAACGAGGAAAGCCAGGACCGGAAACAGCCCAGGAGGGTATTCGAATTTCGACGGAACGCAGCAGAAAGAAAGCAGCAGAAAGAGAGCAGCCGCTGGATGACACTGGCTCCAAGGTCACCTGCCTCCCTGGGCCGGAACAGTACAAGCGGAGCGGGGGAACATCAGGCTCTGGTTCCATTTGAAATCGGCGCACTTCGGGAAGGTTCAATAAGAGACTACGGTCGTGCGGACCAGGATGGTAGTTGGGCCTCCCAGTATCATTTCTGCATACTACTCGGTGGGAATTGGAGGACCCCCAGAGTGCCTCGTGTGAGCCAGCAAGTGCGACACGGCCAACAATGGAACACAACAATATCGGCGCTGCTGTCCCCTGGCTTTGCTCATTTTGGAGCCCAGCGACTGCGACTGAGATGTCGGTGTGACACATTAGCCTGCGCCGTGCTAACCTCGAAGAAGCCAATGTGGTGTGAGTTGATGGGTCCATAGTGTCCTGTAAAATGCTTGCTCGAGGACTCTGGATAGCCGGGAGGAGGGAGCCAATCAACATCTACTGACGATCTCCACCGCGAAACAGGCATGGAATATGCACGAGTCAGGATCGAGACTAGGGGCCCAGTCTGCCAAAAGAAATTTAATAGAATTCGAAGGTTCATTAGCAAGTAATTGATGACGAAGACAGCCATGGACGCCTACGTCGTTTCGGAAGGATGCCATGATCGCGCGACCGAGATCCGCCTTCGTCCCAGCTGTCATCCGTTGGTCAATGGGTATCATCCGCCTCGTCAAACCCCCGTTTCTCTACACCTGCCCACTTGGCGGCATTCATCTCTACGAAGTTCGGCACATGCGCCCATCCGCCGCCACGTCCCAAGCATCGCTGCCGACGGTGCGGATGGCGTAGAAGCGGTCCTCGGGGTCCCACTTGCGCTTGATCTGCAGCAGGCGGTCGTAGTTGGGCCCGAAGAAGTCCTGCTGCCAGTTGGGCTGGCGGAAGTCGGCCTCGTTGACGTAGGCGCCCGACCCGGGCGTCACCGCCTCCATCTGCGGCACGAACTCGTCCGTGATACGCTTCTGCGCCGCCACCATGTCCGCCCATGGCGCCGCGTCGTCCCACGCCGTCGTCAACTGCATGTGCACGCCCGCCCGGCGCCACGCCGGGTTCACCGCGTTGGCCACGGGGAAGGGCGCTGTCGCGTTGAGCGCGTCGCCGACTGCCAGCACACCGTGCAGCGTCAGGTTCTTCAGCACGGCCTGCAGGGCGTCGTTGTCGTTCAGCAGCACGTCGCGCGGGATCATGCGGCTGCCAAAGTTGTACTCTTCGACTGCCACGTGGCCGTAGGGCAGGGGGCCCATGTAGAGGTCGTAGTGGTCACGGTAGCTCAGGGTTGAGTAGCTGACCTTGTGCGGGATGCCCAGCTCCGTAAGGACGGCGATGAAGGGGGCCAGCACCGTGTCCCGGACGTAGTCACCCGTCGCGTTGTAAACGGTCACGGGGTTCACCATCAACACGCTGCTGGCGACGTAGTAGACCACCATGGCGCCCTGGTCCGTCATGTTGGGGACTAGCGCGTGGAAGCGCGACACGGCCTCGTAGAACTTGTCCTGCGTCGTGGCGGCAGCGCCCATCTGTAGCGTGGCGCCGCCCACGTTCACGTCCGGGTGCGCGCGCACCGTCATGGAGGTGACAATGCCGAAGGTGCCCGGGCCGCCACCGCTCAGGGCGAAGTACAAATCCTCGTTTTCGTGGCGGGATGCCGTGACGAGTTCGCCCGAAGCCGTCACCACTTCGAACTCGAGGGTCTGGTCCGCGGCCAGGCCGAAAGTGGTCGTCAAGGCCGAGTGGCCGCCGCCTTGGGTGTAGCCGCCGGCGATGCCGACAGTCGGGCACTCGCCGCCCACGACCACGAGACCCTTGGCGTGGACAGCCTCAGTGGCTTCGTAGCCAAGGACGCCGGCGCCGAGCTTGACAGCGGGTCCTTGGTAGAACCTGTCGGACCAGTCTGCAAACTCAATGTTCTTGAGGTGCTGGGTCCAGATAGCAAGGGAGCCGGCACCAGTAGAACGTCCCAGGAAACTATTTATCAGATTAGGTCGGGTCAAGGGCATTCTTCCTTCTGTTTTCCGGGCTAAGTATAGAAGCACTTACTCATGGCCAGTGTTGCGGATCACGAGGCGGATATTGTTGGTCTTAGCAAACATGAGGGCAGCCTGGATGTCTCCCTTGCTGGTGACATTGACCGCATATGCTGCATAGTTACCCAGCAGGCAGGGCTGAGTTCTGGGGGTGAACGGATCACAACTTTGGTTGGCGAAGTAAGGGTGCATCACCGAGGACGACGATGGAATGCTACAGCTGACATTAGTCTCCCATCTTGACAATTACTCAATTAGGCTCCTCGGATCGTCCGAGACTTACTGGATTTGCGGCATGGACCAACCGCTCTGCAGAGCGGCGCAGGCCTCGGCATCGTAGGTGGGGTCGTGGCAGGGCGTGCCGATCGGGACGGTCGCCACCAGTCGGCCGCTGACGGTCGAGTTGAGGGTCGACCATGTGTCGGCAGAAGGCCAGCATGTGTCACCCGGCATGCAGTAGCAGCCGGGGGCAGCATTGGTGCGGCCTGTAATCGTGGGTGTGACAGCAGCGGCAGCTAGAATGGCCGAGTGCCAAGTAGCTAACAATAAAGACCAGAACCTCATGTTAACAACCTGTTGATTGGCACTAATCGAACGTGACAGGGTGGACGCGGCAGCAAAGCGTGCAAAAAGAATGACTCGGGTAAGTTGTCTATAATAAGACTGCTGCTGCTGGGTGGGACGAAAGGAAAGAGAGGAATCATCCAATGCTGGACCTTGCGAATCAATAATTAATATATGTCCCCCAGGACTCTCACATGAGGGTCCTTCTCCTTGCCCATACCAAAGGAATACTACTACTAGCTGAAAATCGCATGAATGACTCGAGATTAGGCATCGTGAAAAGACTAGCTAAGACGACGATCCCTGCCCATCTGTGATGGCACCGCCATCCGGAAGATCCACCAAACCATGTGCTTGGGACTCGGAACGACGATAGCCAACGGCACAGAACGGAGGTGCAACCTCAGGCAGACTGGACGATGGTCAAAATAAACTTTATCCGCAGCTAACGTTAGGCAGTGACAGCTCAGATTCGATCTGGTGTGATATTATCGTCATATTATCGCGATACCTACAAGCAGCCAAACGACGGGGAGCGTGCGGAGGAGCGTGGAGGGAAGAGTTGTCATTGCAGTTGACATCTGCCCCGACAGCGACAGCGAGGCACAGCGCACAGGTAAGATTGAGCACCGAATTGTTTATCCCAATCTGGAACCAATACCGAACTCAAGTGTGCCGCAATCCTACTTGAGAATTGAGGGTCCAGGGGGAGGGGGCAGAGAGAAGTAAGATCGATAGGGCCAGCTCGGTTTGGCTAGTGAGATTAGAGGATACCTCTACCAAGGCGTAGCTTACTGTACAATCGACCGTTACAAGAAGACACAAGAGGAGACGGTCCTTGCATCGGACAATTGATCCATGCTCCAAGTTCGTAGCGGCAGATCAACAACCCTTCGGGGAGAGGCCGAAAGGGCCCCCGTCTTCCGTTTGACGGTGTAGCCACAGCTGGGCGGGCCAGCAGATTGGGAAGATACGCCTAAAAACATACCTTCCCACCATGGAATCATGGCCCGATGTGTCAAGCCCTCCCACTCCCACATCGGGTCGTCATAGACATAATTGTTGATTTCGGAATACATAGGAAGAAGAGCCTTCTGTATTATTTAGTCAAACAGCGGAACAGCGAAGCCGCGAAGAAGCGAAGTAGGTAGGGTAAATGTATGTTACGACCTAGCCTAATCATGCGGCCCAAGACCCACAATTCACCGGCACGGAACTACTATGCCCCGACCAGGCTACGATACCACCGACACCCACAAGACCGCCAGCTACACCAACATGAGCGCACCCATACTCCGCGACCGACCACCGCCTGACGCGATGCCGCCCCAGACGGCCATGGGACGGATGAACATCCTCGCAAGGGAAAACCAAGGGCGGAGGTCACGTGACGGATCTCGGGATCGCGCCGAGATCCCAAGATCCAGATCTCGGGGATCTCGCAAGATCCACGAGATCCAAAGGAATCAGTGAAGGAGGGATTGGATATATAACCACGAACGTTTCCTATGTATTTCATATAGACACTCTCTACTTCAGTGATCAATATAAGCATCAATCTTAACCCATTGGTGAGGCACATTGCCTTAACGACTCTATTGTGAATACCCTCAAATTCTACACTCAGTTACGATTCAGTCACGGTTATTGTTCATTGTATCAACAGGCGCCTACCCGTTGCACGTCCAGATACTCTCTCGTATTGCCAACATAAACCCCCGTACGTTCTACCAAGGTTTCTATTGGACCCCTGATAGCGTTCGTTACAATGTAATAAGTGCTCGTTGGCGAACTCGTGTTAGGTGTTTGGGGCTAAATCACTGCCATACCCACTCAGTCTAAAATAGGCTCGAGCTACGGCATGGTTGGTGCTTCCTTGGCAATATACTGACTCTTCATTGGTGATTGCAGCTGGCAGGTGGCTACACTAGAGCAGCCTCTAACGCATTGGCCCTCTGACGGGAACAAGGAAGCGAAGTAGTGCTCGCCCAGAGAAGAGAGGTGAACGGAAAGATCTTCCGCTTCCCGGAAGATCTAAGCCATCGTGCCTGCATGCAGCAACAGAGAAAAAGAAGAAAAAAACTTAGATTCGCTCCCAACTTGACTCCATCCACATCTCAATAATTGTCGGTTCGCCTCCGCAATGTTTAATATCAGGAACTGCAGACATGATACGAGGTGAAGGGGAGGGGAGTCAAGGTGTAAAATTGGTGGGGGGGAGGCTTTTAATAATCCATCCAATTGCGGCCACTGTATGTCTTTATTGATAGTCGAATCATCCACAGTTTGTATGGCCAAGCGTGTTTCCCTGTCGAGCGCAGTCTCATGTTTGGACTTTTGGGCGTCAGACGTTTGGACCTCGTTGACGATGTCACGATAGTCCCTGTCACATAAGCCTTAAGGCCATCCTGCCCCTCTGTCCAAGGAAGCCGCCCTCAAAACTAAGGAGACCTTGTCCTAGTCAACGCGGAATCCTCGAATCCTTCCTCCCACCAACTCCATTCATCATGGCGCGCCAAGACATGTTAACGCTACCTGTCCTACCTGTCCTATCTGTCAACTTTCGAATCGAGCGGAGGCGGCCTACTACTATTTGCTTTCGCTCTTGATCCCCTCGGAGCCTCTTCAAATCGAGCCAGCAGCCAGGAACCGGCAACTAGTTTCTCCAGCTTGTTCAACATCTCATGACTCGGCACTTAAACAGCCCGCTCACCACTTAATTCATGTTGACGATCCCGGTGGAACTCCTCCGTGGTTTACATTGCTTCTTAGTTTTTCTTTCCCTCTCTTTCGCGCTTCCAACCTCCCTCGCCTTCTTGGAATTGGTCAATGAAATACGAAACCAACCCTCCCCAAACATTCGGGCGACCCTTCGGGCGACCGGACGGTGTCCGACCACTGCAACCTTCATTAGCCCCGTCGAGTCTTTTGGACGTCCACTATTTATGCACGCCATGAATGTCGGCACTTCTTCAGCGTTAGCCCTCACTCGTCACCAGTCGTTCGCACCGAACGAGCGAAACACCTGCATCGGGCATGGCACACACACGCGAATCTCCACCACGTGTGCAATATCCGCGATGCACACAGGGATCTGGCCAGTCAAGGCCTCCACCTTCTGTAATCCATTCCCTTTTTCCCCTGCCCCTCTATGTGGCGTGCTAGGGGTCCATGCTACCTAATAAATGGATAGCTCTCCTCCAGGTGGAGGGAGATCCATCTCCAGTCGCCCTAACAGCATGGAACCCAGGTGCCACAACACTATCAAGGACGGAGAGTTAGTAGCATTCTTATGTTAATAGCGGCGTAATAATGCTACTCAACAATCAGATATCCCTTCTCATTCCCCCTGCAGACGATGTTGTATCCAAATGCAAACCTGCACCGTTCAGTCTAGAAGATCGCCTGAGATAAAAGTTGAAAATTCCTACGCCGGCGTAGATCTGAAGTATATCTCGATCCCTCCCTGCTGTGGGCCTCACTCTTGGAAGAGAAGGGTCTAAAAGTGTTTGTTTCTCTCCGAAAACATTTGGTTCAACTCGACCCTCCCTTGCCTTTTAATGGGATCTGCAACATGAGGTTGTCTACTGGAATCGCCCTGCTCGTGGGCCTCGCGTGTGCCGCCACCCAGGCACAGCAAGCTACTGGCTCGTCAGGCACCGCCAATCCCCTGGCAGCGTTGCCGCTTTGTGCTGTAAGTCTTGATTCTCTCGATACCTACGTCAAAGGTTGGGCTGTCAGTGTGCGATGAAGTCTCGCTTATACACGACTCCCTAGCAAAACTGCCTTCGCGCCGCCATTGTGCAATCAACATGCGCTCCTGGGAATCAGACATGTCTCTGCACCAACGTGCCGCTGCAAAGCAACGTCGAGGCCTGTGTGACGATTAGCTGTACCATCGAGGAGGCCCTGTTCACTAAGAACCTGACGGCGACCAACTGCCACGCGCCGGTCCGTGACAAGAGCGAAATGTACAACACCATCTCCATCACCTTCGGGTCGCTGTCCGGCTTCTTCGTCCTGGTACGGCTGGCCTTCAAGCTGTTTGTCCTCAAGACCGACATTGGTATGGACGACTGGGCCGTCCTGGCCACCGTCATGGCTGGCATCCCGAGCTCTGTCATCAACACGCACGGCGTCGTGTCAAACGGGCTGGGCAAGGACGTCTGGACGCTCCGCGACGACCAGATCACCAACTTCGGCAAGTTCTTCTACATCTTGGAGATCCTGTACTTCTTCCAGGTCTCGCTGGTGAAACTCTCGCTCTTGTTCTTCTACATGCGCATCTTCCCCGGGCGGGAGACCCGCCGGCTTCTCTGGGCCACCGTGGTGTTCAACTGCCTTTTCGGCATGTCTTTCTCCCTCGTCGCAGTCTTCCAGTGTTCGCCCATCCCCTTCTACTGGGAGAAATGGGACGGGCTCCATCAGGGCACGTGCTTCGACATCAACGCCATGGGGTGGTCCAACGCCGCCATCTCCATCTCCCTCGACATTTGGATGCTCGCGATCCCTCTATGGCAGCTGAGGTCGCTAAAACTTCACTGGAAGAAGAAAATTGGCGTCGCTGTCATGTTCAGCGTCGGCACCTTGTAAGTTGTTTCACCACCGGATCCTCTTTCGAATGCTCTATCTTGTGAAAGGGGGAACTAACACATCATTTCGCAAAGTGTCACCATCGTCAGCATCCTTCGTCTCCGATCGCTCGTCCACTTCGCCGAATCCCGCAACCCTACCTGGGATCAGTTCGACGTGGCCAACTGGTCGACGATTGAGATCAACACAGGTACGGACGACTCCTAACGAAAACCCCTCTACCTTCCCCTTTCTCTATTAATCATTACTGACTGGTTTCACAAATAAAAAGGTATCATATGTGCTTGCATGCCCTCAATCCGCCTGCTGCTCGTCAGGCTCTTCCCCAAGGTCCTTGGTGGATCCACCAGCGGGAAAAGTCAGTACTATGCGAGCAACGCTGAATACAACCGCACCAACCCTAAGAGTGGGACCAAGAACGTGACCCAGTCGCAGAGCCGAGGAGACGGCGACATAATGTACTCCCAGTCTTACACAGTCGAATACCAGAAGGATAACGACGAGGCCAGCCTGGTCCGGATGGACGATCTGAGCCCAAAAGGGGCCATCAGCTCCAAGTCATCCCGATTCAGCAATGGGTCGTTTTAGACTTAGCATTATTCTCTTATACGACCTTTATTACCTTTAAACCTACCAATTTAAATATAAAAAAGACTATGTGGATTCACTACGTATGTATTGATGAAGCACCGAAATCTATTTACCCGTTCGTGTGAATTGAAAAGGGCAATTGACTTCGGTTTTCTGGAGTATGGTTTCGGCTTTCCATCGCTGTCCTCGAACTGCGACGGCTTAAAGGGCTCTCCCCTGCCACTGCGCGACAGCTGTTCACGTCGACAGTGGCGCCGGTGGTGGACTACGCGTCGAACGTTTGGATGCACGAATGTAGGCACTGGACGGCGGGACCGGTTTACCGGATGCAGTTGGCGATGGAGGTTCTTCGCTTGCCTTGCGCTTGGTGTCTAGGAAAGGAAGGTACCATTAGCCATAACGGATACTTATGTGCATGGCATTGTTCCAAGAGGCGTTGACTTACTCCCGTATTTCACCATCATGAAGGCATTCGCTTTTGCGCGACACGACCTCAAGGAGCATACAAGTACAAAGATACGGGGAGCGTGGGCAATCGGATACCAAGGCTAACGACAAGCGGGGAGGAGCAGGGGTCACTTCCGAGTGTCCGTGATGGGATTCAGGTTCTGTGGGACAGCAACTACTGTCCGTGCTAGCGCGCCATAGCTACTGTTATAATGCATCCCTACCACTATGCCGTAGCTTCATATCAAATACTGATCCGCCAAGAAAACGACCGTACATCCACTCATTCTTTTTCGTTTCTCGATCTAGCGACACCCACCCTGCAACTCAATCCGTTACCCAGCCCAACATGAGATATCTGGACTGACCCTTTGATGATGTCCAGTATCATTATCAGCTTGAAAAGTGTCATCTTGCCCTTAAAACCCTCGTTCCCTACCGGCAATAACCAGACTATTCATCTAGACCAAATGAATCGTGGTGTTAAACGGAAAGCTGAACACTCCAATGTTGATACCAATGATTTACGTGCTGCTCCCAGTCGCGTTTTGTTTTGGTAATCATTCGTCGCGCGCTATACTTATCGAAGCGCATGATAGATATTGCAACCGGGCTATTATCGCCCGCAAGACAGCGGCACGTTCGTTCGCAACACTCCATTGAAGCACCGGCGCCTGATTTCGAAGCGCGTCCTCCGGCTGCTAAGGTCAGTAAGTCGCCATTATGCTGATCGTCTAGTTTGTGAATAAAGTTGACCACCCTTTCACTAGCGCGTCACAGCCGGTCGATAGGCCGGAGAGCTATCGAGCATACTTCTGCTCCGCCCAAACCATCCGAAACCCGACCTGAAACCCCGGCTCAACAATACATAAAGGGGTCATGCGACGTCTCCAAGGTGCTCGTCGCCAATATGGGCAGTACCGTTCCGTTGCCACCCTTGCGCCTGTAGAGTGCTCCCTAACTGTTTCGCCTAGAGCTACTCCAAAGTAACGGTAACACGCGTACCACGCCGGATTCTGCTACATTGGGGAGGCCCGTCGACAACAACACCAAGCGAATGACTGAAAACGCGGGACACCAAAATAACGCTTCCAATTCCACCGAGGACATCGAGATGGAGGTTGAGAAGCTGTTGGAGCATCGTCAGGTGTCTGATGGTAGCATTGAGATTTTGGTCAAGTGGGTAGGTCAGCCGAAGGAGGACGCATCCTTCGAGCCCGAGCACGAAATCCAGCAAGGTACCACAATACGGTTCAAGGTTCGCGAGATGGGCCGACCCAGACAAATGCGTCTGGCAGGCTCCTACCGGCGCCAGCACAATCACCCTATACTCGCTATCACATCTATACTCTCATCATTTCCGAAGTGAAGCTGCTCAGCTTGATGGCTTCTTCTTGGATACACTAGGGATCCAACGAAAGTGCACTTGGGAAAACGTCGTCGACAAAATCAAAGCCCTCAAGTCTGTCGAACACGGCGATTTGGATGCTGTACATAGACTGTACAAATTTCTTTATTCTTTAAACCTGGGCCCCGTTTCCAGAGGAAGACTACGGTAAGCACCCTATGTACGTTGGCAAATTTGGAGCGACAATAGCTAAGCAACACACCAGAGCGGCTTTTACCAGGGAGAAGCTCGTATATGGCGGCGAAGTAGGCAAGTGGTACACGACGACGCAGTGCTTGTGGTCCAGTCCCACCAGAATCAGGGCGATACTCGTTGTCCAACCTCTTTACGAAGACCTCGAAGCCTTCTTTGTGAATATCCTTGGGATTGAGACCTTTTTTGAAAAGCAGTTAACAAAGCTGCGCAGCGACGTGCTCATGAGCAAGTACCCTCGTCCCTGCCCCAACCCTAATCACATCGAGTTCAGTCACTCCTGGCTCCATCCACACCAGGAGCCACGAGCAAGCTACTGCTATCGGCTCCATTACGAGTCCTACAGCTTGAACCGTTCCCTGCTTACGAGTGCTTGCAGCTTGGCTGACTCCCGCCTGTGTTGTCCAAGAGCTTGAACTGACTCCTGTCGGGCTGGCTGTGGTCTTTTTGCTCGGCATCCCTCACGCGATCGAGTCATTTCCTGCCCGCCTTTGCCACCCGGGTTTTCCTCCTACATTCGAGCATCTCATGTACCGAGGTTTTTCCTTCCGCCTGTACGTGGTGCTGGCTACGAACCTGTTGGTGCGGATCGGGCAGTCCCGACCCCGTGAGACGAGCCAATGCAGAGAGGCGACTAGGATAGATGAATATAATATATTGGCGGATACTTACGTACATACATAGCACTCCGCGCCCTCTCTTTCGTGCTCCTTGAATGGCAGATTGTCGCCCCCGCCCGTAGCTTTCCTCATCCTGCGCCTTGATTCTGCGCTTATGCAGCCACTCGCCCTCGTGCTGTAGCATCGACTATAGATTCCCCATGTGATTTGGCAACACGGGCTCGTCAAGGCGTAATGCGCTGGACCCATGCCGCCGCCGAAACCGCTCGTGCTCATTGGCCAGTGCAATATCTACCGGCGTGCATATGGGGTCGAAATGACTGCGATTGGTGTTGCGCAGGCCAAAAAGTCGTATTGATAACACTAGAATTGGCGACACTAGAATGGACGTTCGCATGAATGGACGTTCACCTGGACGGAGTTCATTAAAATGGACGCACCCCAGAACCGGCCCACGAGCATGTGCGACCTTGCTGCTTCGCCCCTCCTTCAAGGTCTTGAACATCCTCACGCGCCTTTTCCGGTCCTTGGTCACAATGTCGCCCAGTCTGCAGGCACCTAGACAGGCTCAGGAACGGGACTGCCAGTGGCGCGTCGGAACCATCCAGCGTCTAAATGGGCGGCCCAGAAGCAGCACCGAGAGGGCTGTTTACCCGCGAGGGCGGAAGCGTTGCTGGGGCAGGTCAGGGCTGGTAAGTAGTGCTAATCCAGAACCGGATCAGATAGAGGTCGCCTCGAAAGGCTCGTGGCCTCCAGCGATAGAACCAGTAGTCACCAGGGCGTCGGGGGCAGACTTGAACGTAGCCAGGCACAGGATACCATTGATAAATCAAACGGACTTGGGTTATCGCTGGGCTCAAGTAGCCGACGAACGAAGAACGTCCCACGACGGGATCCTGATCCTAGACCTGCCGCGAGTGCAATCGAGGAAGATATAAAAAGCGAGAGTCGTAGCGTGTGTTGTCGGAAGCTATAATTGAAATGAGAAAGTAATAGAGAAAGTGAATGAATGGAAAAACATCAATCATCCATCCGGTTTGGAGGGCTGAGCGGTCGGGGTTAGTTCATTTTAGGCACTAATAGGCCTAGACCAACCGGTCCCCCGGGCGATTACACGCTGAAAGATTTCCAGCAGGTGCTGGGGCAATGCCATCTCGTAACACAAGACTACAGTACCAACCATCTACCAATGCATCCACCTATGCACTTATCAGTGCTGCGTTGGGGCTGGAAAGTGCTGCAATTCCTCTGTAATCACTACGATTATAAGCTTCCACAACCAAACTACTCTATTGAGCGTTCTGAATTGCGTAGGAGACAAGAAAGCTGATGATACCACGACGGAGTGTATTCATGAGGCGTGCAGGAATACATGGAGTGAAAGCTCCGGAAGTGGCCGACAACAACCCATCCGGGGATGGGCCGGCTGGAGTAGGATGCATCAGGGTGTCAGCAGCATGGACCAGGAACAGTCCGTTGAATGGGACGTGGATTTGGAATACGCTGCTTTTGAAGGATTTGGTCCGCAAGACACCCAGGATGGAATATGATTTTACTGGGAGGATAGTGAACCCCTGCCATGGTGGAAATACTTGACACCTCCGTTTCTTAGATGAAGCACCCCGATAATATTTAAGTAGACACAGTAGCGCGTCATTTGTGTGGCTTCGAGGGCTGTCTGCCACAATTGGCGAGCCGTCAATGATGACCATATTTCAGGAACAATGGAACATGTCCTCACTGGGGCTAATTAACATGAAACATTACCGACACCTCATTTATTATCATGTTCGTCTTGCACGATCTAACGGTTTTGTTGCTTTGGCGATATGTTCTAGTTTCGTTCAGAACCAGTGCTACGTAGGCGGAGGTATCTCGAGGTTAGTGCACCACCACGTATTGCAGCGTGCTTTTAAATGTAACGTCGGAATCTCGCTTCCTCAGTAAAACGCGCAAAACGTGCACAGGCCGCAAAGGAAAGCCCTGATCCGAATGAAGAGCAATCAGTCAATTCGGTTTCTCTTCCTCGGTCGGTTGAGATTGACCTCATCGCATTCTCCGTTGGTGTTTCCCAAGCTTTTGAAACCCGATCGTTTACATGTGATTTGAATTTCTTGGCCATCCGCTGTGTTAGATCGAGTTTTCTTACTTCTACTAGGGGCAGCCGTTTAGCCGTATCAAAGGAGAGGACAAAAAGAAAAGGAAGAAAAACTGGTATTCGGCAATTCCGTGCAATGATCTGGCAATGCGCATTACTGGAAGGTGAGGGCCTAATAAGCACTGCTGGCAGGTCTGGGTGGGGTGGCCTGTATGAACGTGGTCATAGCGGCTATTGTAGTTTGCGTCTGTGTTTGTGACAGCTCACGTACCAACAACCTCCTCTTACCAAATATATTGTTGAAAGACAACGAACGAACCCCAGCTACCCAGAGTGCCATTTTGGATTGTCCTCTTCTCGCTATGAGTCTTGATCTGGCGAGACGCGAGACGCGAATTACCGTTTCGGTAAGAGCTTCGTTGGCATTATCGCTACCACTACCACTACCGTTGGGGCTGCCGTTGAACTTGCTAAGAGCTAAAGTTAGTCGTGAAACCAGTTAAACTTTCAAATTTCGGGTGGTTTCTCTCCAAGCTCCGACTTCCTAAGACCTGTCATGGTTCAACCTGATGTGTTTTGTGGGAAAATGAGGGCTCGTGGAATGATTGTCATCAGCTAAACCCGGGTTGCGGTTTCGCAACAAACCCACAACGTCCCCATTCAAAATATCTGCTTTTCCTCATACGGACGAAGAGGCTGAAAGGGGGGGGACAACGCGTATTGGTGGATCTCGCTTCGACATCTTCGCACATCGCAGTGCCAGTTCGATATTATCGGTATCGAAAGGGTCACCCGTCGATACCTGATCGGCGACTAATAATATCGTTCAATGGTCTGGAATAGTTTCAAAGTATGAACATCGCTGCTGCCCAACACACCGATTCTTCGACAGATGAAGAAGAACCCTTTAGACTTTTGACATCCTTGATGCACATAGCACAATCGAAGAAACCTGCATTCATGTGTGTGCTAGTCTTCCAGAAGGAGTTGGATATCCCACCGTAGGTATCCGCATCCATCTTCTCGCCGAACCGCAGCAACAGACCTCGGCACTAGTCCGGTATGCGTTGAGCTACTGCCGGGGCTACTTATCCGTGTCGTCGAGGCGAGCGGAACCTATCGACTTAGCGGCTCCGGGCCCCTCTTGCTACCCCTACAACCCCTCAGCCAGATCAATTGTCTCATTTGCTGCCATGGGCCATAAACAATGCATCTTGATAGATGTGCGGATCTTTTTTCGATTCGATATGAACAGGCATCTAGGGTTGCAATGTGTTATTTAAGCCACAACTACCTGCGCTATTCTACTGAATCCCCGAGCCGTCCTTGCTGGGACCACTGGCTTTATGTAGATGTGATGCGCACTTATTTATGAACACCTGAAGTGCCGATTATGGGTTGTTTTCGTCTGTGTAGGTAGGTCAGAAGACTGGCAGGTCAAACAGCTGTCAGTGTGTACTGACAATGGACCAGACCAGACCATGGGCTGGCCATTCTGTATGCGGCTCTAAGCGGAACCGCTTAGGAAATCTCTTACCAAGAACTCCCGGAAATGTGCCTTCATTGCCGGAGATCGTTACAGGCCTACAGTATTTCAGGGGCACAACCTGCCACAGTCCTGGTCCCAGTGCTGGTCCCAGACAAGAGCTCGAGAGCGGTCCACCATATCGAGTGGGGTCCCGCGGTCTCATTCGCCGGAGGTATCTCCGTTTGGCTCGATTGGACGGATATAAGACGAGCAGAGGAGTATTCTAGTGACCTGACGATATCCCCAGAAACAGCAATAGCACCGGTCTGGGCTCGACGCTAATATTCAGCTGCGAGTGACGCAAGGTACTGACATCAAAGCACCTACCAAAACCTGGTCTGGTCGGTCCAGCTGCTAGAGGAGCTTCTCATTACACTGGATCCGTTAATCCGCAAATGTAGTGCAGTGATCAATGCTAAGACCCTCATTGCCTGGTATGGGTCTGGGGCTAGGACACTGGTGTCCTCACAAAATGTTGTGGAGACCCCTTGCATCTCGGGGTTTTCTTCAACTTTGAGCAAGCCTTATAGGAGGGTCTTGACTGACTCGCTGCTTCTTTTTGACGTTCTTTTTGTAATCCCGAGTATGTGGTTCTTGAGTTATGAAAGCAGGCGATCTTGATATTGAAGACTAACAGCCTTCGAACCAGCATCCTGCCAGTCCACCGCCATGGCCGATGGCGTCGACATTCCGAATCGCGGCCCTGAGCTGCGGGCCGTCTGCATTGCACTGTTGACGTTGGCTGTCACCGCAACCGTCCTTCGATGCTACACTCGAGTCGTCATCCTGAAAGCGTTTGGGTTAGATGATGCAATCATGGTCTTTGCAACGGTAAGACAAGGCTTTCGATGACATTCTCGTAATAAGCCTGAAGGACATACCGCTGACAAGGACGCTACGAGCAGATAACCTTTATATTATTCACTTCTTCTGCACTTACGGGAGTTCATTATGGAACAGGACGGCACAACACGGACCTGAGAAAGGAGGACACGCAGGAGGCTATGAAGGTTTGTACAGCCCTGGATATGACACGGCGCGCTGTCATATAAGCTTCCTTACAAATTCAAGCCAAAGCCTTATTCGAACTTCTAGTTTTGGTGGTTCTGTTATATTTGGTACTGCGTGACCATGATTGCCTCGAAATTATCGATTGGCGTCTTCCTCTTACGCATCACCGTCATCAAGTCCCATAAATGGATCATCTACGTCGTCCTCTTCCTCTCGGTCATCACCGGCATCGTCTTTTTCTTCGTCACGCTACTGCAGTGTCAACCACTCTACTATTTTTGGGTCAAGGACGGCGAAGGGACTTGCATTTCGCCGTCCATCATCGCCGCCCTCACCTACCTTTATAGCGCGTTCAGCGTGCTCTGCGACTTCACCTTTGCGCTGCTCCCGCTCCACATGATCACGGGGCTGCAGATGCGTAAAAGTATCAAGCTTTCGCTTATCCCCATTTTGGGCATGGCCTGCGTGTATGATTGATATTCCCTTCACCATCCGACTGCTGAACATTGAATACTGACCCCACCGCTTGTTTAGGGCCAGCGTTGCCGTCGTCGTACGCTTCGTCTTCGTTCACACCTTTGAGGAACCCGACTTTTTGTGTACGTCATCAAAAATCCTCACCCCGTTGGAGTGTCTGTTATGGCGCATTTGTTTGAGTACGTTACTAACATTCGTCTTTAGGGGCAACCGTGGATATCGCAATATGGTCCGACGTCGAGCAAGGCCTAGCCATTTGTGCCGGCTGCCTGGCGACTCTGCAACCCTTAATCAAACGCACGGCGCAGTCGGTCGGTCTCTGGAGTGACATGGGCCTCGGGGCCTCAGGATCCGGCATGCCTCCACCCACAATCGGCAGCATGGACCGGCGGAAGCTGGCGCGCGCCGGCGCCACACGCGACAACGGAAACTTCACCCTGTCGACGTTCCAGCGAGTGTCTGAGGACAGCCAGGAGGATTGCCTTGACCTGGAGGGCAACCACCGAGGCGGCGGTGACGAAAGCAAGAGCGGAGTTCCCAACGCTGAAGGCGATAACGACGACAGTAAAAGCAGACACAACAACGCCAAGGCGGGCATCTTCACCACGACGACGGTCACGGTCAAGAATGAGCTCGCTCACAAACCAGGTAGTGATATGTATAATCACTTCGACGATAATGAAGAGCGGCTTACGCATAAGTCGTCCAAGGATATGGTAGAGGGGGCGCCGAGGATCAGTCCTCGGAGTCCGCTGGATAGTGTGCCGCCGAATCAACGAGCATAACGACGATTCATAGGAAAAGAAAGCAAAACACTAAGCGTGCATTTGATACTTAATCTTTGTCGAATATGAGACAGACTACAGATACCCTGACGATTCTTTTTGTTGTTGATTAACATAATAAGTAAGAGAACGAAAGAACCAAATTTAAACTGATGGTGGAAAAGCGGAAAAGCGGCCCATCGCATAGCAGCTCCAAGGAAGATGAAACGCTCCAGTCGGCGCCTAGCTCGTAGGCGTGCCTGTTAGGCCTCAAGAGGGGGTTGGAACCTCGATGGCGGCCGTTCGAAGGCTATGGCGGCCTCGATTCAGGTTGTTCTGTACCAGCAAGATCGCCTCTAGCATAGCGCTTTGTACACTTCGCACTTCTCTTTGTCAAAGGCCGTGTGTCCAGTCTGGCTGCAATTGGCGCATTTTGCAGGCGCGTGTGTGCAAGGGACCTTGCTATTGCAGTCCTTGCAGCTGTGCTCCTTGGTCGGATGTTTCCCAGCGCAGTAGCCGCACACGTACCGTCCCCTACAAAGCACAGGGTCGTGGCCCAGCTTTAGGCATCTGCGGCACTGTGTCTTTGGTGTGAATGACTTGAAGCGGACGACCTGGAGGTGCTGGCCTTGGATCCAGATTCCGTTCTTCAGGCATTCGGTTCCGTCTCCCTCCTGGACGGCGAAGACCATGGACGAGTGAGCTTTGCCTTCCGGTTTGGACAACCATCGGACATTCCCCTGAATTTCGATGTCGTTGAACCGCTTCACCTCCTCGGCGAAGGAGGTCGGACTTAGCGATGTCGGGACGAAGTGGGCCACCAGCTTAGGCCAGGTATCTGGCTTTTCGGCTGCCGTGATCGGCCAGCCCTGGAAGACCTCTTGCCATCTCTGTTGCTCTTGCAGCAGTTGCGAGGCCGTGAGAGAGAGCGAGGTCAGGACGACGTTCCCTTTCGGGGAGGCGTGTACGCCCTTGATTGCATTGCACTGGAGTTTGGCGTTGATCCGGTCCCGAATCTGGACGGGGTCGAAACTAGGAAGAGCTTGGTCTTTGTCTTTGATAAGAACAAGAGTGTGTTCCTTTCGGTCATTTGCTTTCTGTTGTCCAGGTGCAGAGGCGTACTGGGGTTTGGGTGTGACTTGGTCCTTCACCGTGGTAGCTTCTCCCTTTTTGAGGACTTCGCTGTAGGTGTTTTCTTTTTGGGTTGGGCTGGTTGACTTGGTGGTCAGGGTCAGCAGCTCCTTTAGCTCGTGTACCTCCTTTCGAAGGCTGGCAAGTTCTTGGAGCGCGTTGCAGCAGTCGGTTGTTCTGTTGGGGCTTTGTGGGTCCTGGGTCGGCGTATTGTCTGTGGCTAGTGCTTCCAAGTTCTGGGTCGCCGCGCTGTAATCAAAGCCGGAGTAGGACTCCTTGGCCTCTTGTACGAGCCGGAGGGCTTCTTGGAGTAGATAGCATGCTTTGGCCTTCTGTTCGGCGGGTCTGTTTTCGATCGTGTTCTTTCTGGACGGTTCGGTGGGGCTAGGTGTGGGCAGGTTGCTGCAGTCCGCACGGACGACGATGGTTGGGCCTTCGTCTATTAAATGGTCTGGTGTTCGTGACCGCGTACTCCTTCTTGGAGTTGTCGGCCATGGTGACGACCGAGCAGCTCTGTTACGAACTGGCGGCATCACCGTCGCTGGTGAGGCTGGAAAGCGCCCGTGATAGTGGTAGAAATTACTGAATTAGGAAGGTACCCTCGATGCAAAAGAAGAAAAGGAGGTGATTGACTAGGCGTCTTGCAGGTCACAGGAAGACGTGTTCGAAGAACTCTTAGGGAAATAATAACCGGAGAGCGGTCGGCTTTCATCGATGTCTCGTTCATAAAGCTGAAAAATGCTTCGGTAGTTGCGAGGGTGAACTGCGCTGGACCAGGGATGTTTACTCTCGCTCGAGCTCAGGTTGTCTCCCTAATGAAGTTTTGACCTACGTCTTAGCGACATCCTTTTTACGAACAAGTCGATGATATAGTGACAAGGAGCGCAGCTGGTTCTATCCAAGATCTAGACCTCGCTGATACAATAAGTGTTCTTTCCTCATGTTGTCCAATGTTGGTCAGCGGCAGTACAAACGCCTTCTCGTGGCGCCATAACCGACAGTGACCGATATTCGCCGCTCCTGATGTGCCGTATATGGCTTCTAATACGGAATGCTGCCCAAATGCTGCGGTTGTTCTTGCGCAGTTATTCTTGCGCAGTTTAGGAGGATTGGGCAGTTTGTTCTAAAATAATGCGGGCTCGCGAACCGGCTCTACGCTAGTGACCAACAACGAAAAATATGTTATAATTACTGTAAAATCCAGGTTCAGCGTCCGGATTTCAATCTAGGATTCTTGCCAATGAGGTAGAACGGGGTATCTGTACAGCGGACAAAGGCTCCCAACGCCGGCTGTACGACTTCTTTATCGTTTCTTTACTGTAGCTTATAGATTCAATGTATCGCCGCCCATACCCCCACTCACCCTCACGATCCCGATCTCTCGGATCAGAGCAATCGGTATCTCGCATCGGAGATCCCACCAACAGCAATAGTGAGGGATCTCAGCTATGGTACACGCCGTCCCGGCTGCTGTTCTTCCACGAGATTCCTTCGTGGCAACAAGACAACGAATATATTCTATCGGGCTACAGGCCCACTTCCGGCTCTGTTTGGAGGTCACTCACAAGCCTCTTCTACCTCCATAACCAGACAGTCAACGCTTATTCGCACCTTATCGGTGCAGTCGTTTTCATTGCACTGTCTGTATATTTTCGCCAAGTCGTTTACAAATTCCAGGCCAATAGGCAGGTAGTCGACTTGGTCGTTGTGTCTACGTACTGCCTGGGAGTGGCGGTTTGCTTTCTTTTTTCTGCAACCTTTCATATCCTATGGAACCACAGCCATCCCCTAACGTCGTTCTGCAATAAGCTCGACTATCTAGGGATTCTCATATTGATGTGGGGAGCTGGAATCCCGACTATCTACTATGGATTCTTCTGTAACGAAAGCCTGCGCTTGCTTTATTGGTCCTCTACCAGTGGTACTGCACTGACTTGTGCTACTCTTACGCTTGATCCGCACCTTGCTTTGCCAAGGTTCCGCAGCTGGCGGGCTTGTTTCTACGCTGGCTTTGGACTGAGCTCTATTATTTTCTTCGTGCACGGACTTCTGGTTTACGGCTGGGCTGTGCAAAAATCGCGCATGTCGTTGGTTTGGATGGGCTGGATGGCGACGTCAAATCTCGTGGGCGCTGCCATCTACGCGGCTAGAATTCCTGAGAGATGGGCACCTCGGCTTTTCGACATCTGCGGCGCAAGTCACCAGATTTTTCATGTGGCTGTAATGGTTGCAGCATACATCCGTTTCGATGGAATTGTATCCGCTTTCCGCTTTGCTCGATCCCAACCAGGTGCATGTTCCGTTGTTTAGATGAGATTTGTTGCTGTTAAGAGCTCTGACTGCAATTGAACTGGAAGCCCGGCCCCACGTAGCTCAGCCACCTTTCCCGTGGCTGACACCAGCCACCCCCTTAACCCGCTTCTTCCACCGTCCAATATTCATGCTGCAGTCTCTGTAGTCTCTGTTGCAAAAAAGATGTTTGTTGGGTCTTTTCCAATGGATCAAGTGCAGAGGAAAGTATTGATTCGTCATGAACTGTATTAGTTGAAAGGCCGCGTTCTGGTAAGATCTGACGACCTACCTACCTAGAGAGTGCCGACACTCATTCCCTCTACCCTTCACGGTACGGATGCTGTGTTTTCACTACTTAAATATATGGAACACTGCTTGCAATTACCAGCATCGTAAAATAGTACCATGCTCGCTGGCTTAGTGTATATCCATCTGAAGTGGCAGTGAGTCCCGCCGTGGGGGTTGGCGAGCGAATAAAAGAGACATTACCGAGTGAGCTGTTCGTTGGCATAAGGCCGGTCAGCGTACCGATGGTATCAACCACAGTGCGGACTGTTCTATTTGAGCTACTTGTACAATTGGCGCTCACAGCCCCGCGCGAACCAGCCGTTGTTGAGGATGGGGCTGTAGCTGGCCTGGTAACAGATTTTGTGACGGTGACCAACACGGTTTCTATCACAGTTCTCGTGAGACGTTGCGTCTTGCTTGGTTCACCGGTGTAAACGTTGGCTGACGGGGGATTCAAGGGATTCTTATTGCTTTGCTCAATGGCTGTGGTCGTCTGCTGCAACGAGCTTGCTGTGTGGGAGCAGTAATCGAGCTCGAATTCGAGAGAGCCAATGGCTGTGAGCGTTCCAATCTGGAGCTCGAATCTGACAGTGTCCCCAGGGGACACGTCCAAACTTAAGACACCCGCGAGGAGAGTTGTCAAAATGGGGATGATCAATATCATTTTGACTAGGCCCCAAAGAACCTTTGGGTTTGGATGTTTTGTACGCATTGGCGTCCCTTAAATATCTCCATGGCGGGCTGATTCTGGACGGTAGACACTTTTGCTCGTTTTATCCCGAGGACGTACGGAACTAGACGCGTACCCCTCTTTCTCATCTGGCAACCAAGCCTTAACCTCCTCCCTCTACTTGACCCAAATGGGAGATCGCGTAGATATTCTGGGTTTCAGGGTGCGCCCCGTGGTATTTGTTCACTTGCTAACAAGCCAATCGCAGCCCGCATGGCGTCGTGCTACCCTGAATCCTGCTGCGACCGACCAGGCTCGTGGCAATTAACAACCGTCACAATTTGGCGTACGCCCTAAGGTATCCAGAATGACACACAAAAGTAAGACTCGACGCGAATTGTCATTCAATTTGGTTCAATTCCATCGGGACTATGTTTCATCTTATACGCGCCGCGGCAGTTGCGATGTAAGTGTTGATTGGTGGGAAGTTGCACGATCCATGGCGGAGGATCTCATGTTTTAACGATAGGATTTCAGATTGTAAAGATGCCACCGAATTCATAAATAAGCGATTCTGCACCTGCAGCATTCGACATCGCTCTTCGATAATTCATTCCTCTTCCTTCTTCTTCCTCCGACATTTACTGGCGGCGATGCGATTCTTCTCTCTCTTAGTATCGGTGGAGCACCCGGAGGAGCCCACCCGAGCTCTGTTCCGCCGGGGCCTCTTGACAGGCTGTTGTTTTCTAGACGGGTCCGACGTTGGCGTTGGCCCTACGGCCTCAAGGGTGTCACTACTGTGCGACTCGGAAGTCTGTGAAGAGCAGGTTAGCCACGATTGTTGATTATCGGAATATCTAGCAGGTGTACGGAGGCTTACGAAAGAGAAGGTCTGCCATGGTTGGGGTTGCGTGATATCTTCCAACTTGATGACAGTATCTTGTTGTTTAGTGGGCCAGTCGAAGACGTGCTGTGGTTCGTCTTCGCAGGAAGCTATGAGGCATGGGTCTATTAGCTTCTCGCAACTAGCGCGAATTGGGTCTTGTGGAAGCTCGTAAGCCAGGTGGCTTAACATTTGATGGTGGGGTTCCATGTTTGCAAGCATTCAGTACTACCAGGTCGGAGAGTCAATGGGTTGTCGTTGCAACAGATATGTATTATGGATCGCTGGTGAAGCAAGCAATCTTAATACATTTGCTATTCCCTGAAGTGCGAAATCCCCCAACAGTCTTTAGCTAGGATCTGTGTGAATTGATTGGCTACACATTCATTCGCTTGACGTGTGCCGGTAGCTGTTCATGACCTATTTAAGCCGAAGATACGCTGGTTGATTGGTTGAAAAAGGGCTCTAGGGTTATTCCAGTATCTCGTTCAAGAGGCATGCATGCCTTGTTGCTACCTAGTGGCAACCTGGCCGGACCCAAAGCTCCGGCTTTCCGGCCTATGTAAAGGTTCGTTTCACGTGCTCCAGTTATTTAAACAGCAATGCATATACTGAGTGAGGATCCGATAGGTCACAAGGAGGATTGTATTGCGGCACCCTACCATGAGGTCACTCTACATAAGAGTCAAAATATATGCTCGATGCACAAATGGGGAAACACGAAAGAGGCAAGCCAGTCTGCCAGCGCCAGGATGTGTGCGGGGTAAACACCTGCATACCGCTGCGGCACTGCCAACGTAACCACATGTACATGTACATGTCGTTCACAAGCTCCACAGGGCCGCCCCCATCGAGCTGAGCTACGACGATGGAGGCGGCCCCGTAGTCCTCATTTAATATATCAGGTGTTAACTGGGAATAGGTGTACCAAAATTCCGTTGATGTAACCATTACTCCAAGGTAGATATGAAGCATTTTAAAAGTTACCATAACTAGAACCCCGACGTTACATTAACCCAAGCAAAACTACCTACTCAAAACGCGAGACTTACTGAATGCACCAATACCGTCAACGCAGCTCTGTATACAGACTCTTATAGACAGTATTAGCAAAGATGACTATCTACTTATAAGAGGAGAAGACCATCTCGAAATGTTTAGTTTCGCTCGCTGTGCGGCAATTTGTTAGGCTAGCCGCCTTGTGACTCAGCGAGAGACCTTGAGTGGACATCGGCTTTGAAGCAAGGGAATGCTGTGTTCTTCGCGGCCGGCCCTTAACAAGTAAAGAGTAGTAATTGACTTCTCAGGGCTCTCGGTGTGCGACTAGACATAATAGCAGACATGTTGTGTATCATCTAAGAAATGGAGGAATCAAGCATTTCCGCCATGGTAGAGGTTCACTATCCTCCCAGTAAAATTCAATTCCATCATTGGTATCTTGAGGACCGAACCCTTCAAAAGGAGCGTATTCCAAGTCCATTTTCCATCAGCAGACTGGGCCCGGCCCATATTTTCTAGCGCCATACAAGCCAGTGTTGCTTCGTTTTTCTTGGTAGAGATTGGGCTTTTATCGACGAATCGGCGGGTTTCGAGCTATGATGATCGCATTTTAGAGTAGGACAATAATGCTGGCGGGGTAAAGCGTCGCATTTCCCGGTGGCCATTTTGGATTAGGCCTTTGAGCAAAGTAGGTGGTTGGCCAAAGATGTGCAACCAGCACTGCCTACTTGCCCGCCGCAGCAGTAGTCGCTTGGAGTGAGGACGTCCTAAGCTCGTAGGAAACTCTTTATTCACCTAATATTTCATAGGCTGAATTGCTGAGAAATTTGACTTGGAGATCCCACGTACGACTTGTGGGTTCATTTATCTTTAAGGTAACGCAGCCAGGTAAGTATGAGTTGGCGCCGTGCACGTCGGAAGTAGAGGTTACGGAAATGATGCTACCATGGCGAGGTTGCAGAGAAGTGCAGCTTAATAAACGTGTGAGATTCAACCCCACCATAAGGTTAGGTCTCACAACATGTACATAGTGGTAGACCCCCTCCCCCCCTCACCCAAGGCGCGGCCCCCGAGTAGAAATGGATCTGCGGGAGGGGCCCGGGAGAACGGCCATGGTTTTGGCAGCCCTAATCCCCTGTCCGACTCGACTGTGCCTAGTTTAACCGCAGACATCACAAATGCCAAATACTGCCATGGCGCTCAGGTACCGGATCATGATTTTCTTCTATTCATACAGACTTTACGTCTTGGTATAGATATAAACAAGAATAAATCCCCGAGGAGAGGAAGGATGTCTAGCGTTTCTGGATATGGAGGGAGGGTAAACCCGGCCTTTCCCCCTCTTCAAGGGCTGTTGGATTTTGGTTGAACAACAAATGGGCATTGCATATCGACATTTGAATTAGACAGGGCATGTGTCAAGTTCTGCGCCAGTCATACACTCAAGCAAGGAAATGTGATGAACGCTATGCGGGTTTAGAAAAGAAAAGAAAAAATTAGGTAGCCTCGGTTTGGCTACAAGCTGGAGCTTTTAGTCCGGATTTCAAGCATGCTCGGAGCTTTCCCCTGTTATGCTAAGTTAAGCTAAATGCGGGATGCGGGGTATGGGCTAGTAGAGCGGTCAACATTTAAATGCTTGCTGTGCGCCAAAAGCATCACAATATTTGTGCAGCATGTGGCCCGCACATAGGCCATGATAGAGCATAAGCCACTGTCTTTAGCTACCTACATAGTCTTTAGTATACTTTGTTTCTTATCCTGGACTCGACGGGATACACACAGTCTTGTCCTGTTACGTTCATTACGTTCATTACCACTAAGTTTGGTATGCCAGGTATCACTTACCGATGCTGAGCCTTTGACATTGTCCGCAGACAGGTCGGTCGCCGGTACACCGGCATTTTTCCGCCTTCTCGGATCAGTACATACCGGCCACAGCCACGAGAGGGGATCCAAATTGCGTACCGACATTGCAGGCATGCCTGGGCGATGCGCTGCACCGGAAAGTAGCCTTCGACTCTGCTCCCCATCGCAAGCAGGAAATGACACGGATGCTTGACGCAGTCGGGGCCATACGCAGGGCTCGACTGAGACAGACCAGTAGCCTTGGTCCGAGGACTCGACAGACCCTCCCCGCGCACCATGTAAAATGTCCGTTACAGGCCTAGACATAGGGAGATAGCCTCGGTGGGGGCGAGTTTACCTTACAACCCAGTGGAGTTGCTACTGATGTAGCTTTGGCCGGACCGGATCCACCCCAGTTCACATCCCCTCAGGTTCGAGACCTCAGTCCACAAGCCAACCCTGTATTTTGCTTCCGTAAGAAGATTACCCTAGCTCGTCATACACACAGTGGCTTGTGTAATAGAAAAAGAAGAGGAGGGACGGCGATACACCTTGCACCTAGATAATTCATGTTCCCTCCAATTTCGTTCCCTCACAGACCTGTTAAATTGTGATTTCATTGTCCCCGACCAAGAGGACCATCAGCTGGCGAGACGGGAACTCCCAAGATTACCACGATATAATTCTCCAAGTTTGTAGCCCTTGCTAGGCGACACGGGGTCTCCTCTCCTTCCAAGGCCTCGTGAAGCCATACGAGTCTTACAAGCGCAAATATCCGAGCCCAGAGAACTGACTTGGATTTCAACTTCACAGCAACGTTGCCATAATGGACGAGCGATCACCCTTAATAATGAATGGCGAGGAAGTCAACCAGATGGCATTGGACTCATTTCCTGACACGAGCTACGGCAATGTCGTTTGGCGGACGTTGTTTTCCAGTCCGGATACTTCCTCAGATTCCATGTGCGCGGGCATCGCAACCTGTCCGCCCGACGGCATGCTCGCCCTTCATCAGCACACTCAGGCCGAGATGTACTACGTGCTTGCGGGGTCCGGCCAAGTGGAGATCGATGATGTCAGATATTATGTCACTAAGGGCAGCGTGCTTTGGATTCCCGGAAACACAATGCATGGCGTCTTCTGCGGCCCAGACGAAACGCTCAAATGGCTCTACGTCTTTCCCGAGAGCCGATTTGAAAATATCAAATACCGGTTTAAAGTCGCATAGTATAGTCAGTCCGCGTATATGAGGAGGTGGACATTGAAGGACTGGAAACAACAGGTCTAGGGCAAGCCCATACAATTCCATCCCAATATTATTACATGCATTCAGGTTGTGCGCATTGCATTGCATCGAAAATGGCAAGTCTTGGTAATCCTGCACAAGGCTCGCCATCCATCCACGGCAAATACATGTGAGCCACCCATATATGGACCACTAGTAAATACACGTACTAAAAGGGCATTTAATTATGTAATCCATCCATCCACTGAGGCTATTCCCAGTGGTCCATATGCGTGTATTTAGTAAATTCGTGGTGGAGCTAGACACCTCCCCCTCCCACCTCCCGACCCCTGCCCACACTACCTCCCTACCCATACAAATTATATGGCCACGGATGTACCACCGCCAGGCCCTTGTCAACGCTACCCACATACCCATAATTACCAGGCCATGCGCGCTTTTAATGCGTCGCCCCTCAGGTGCCTTCAAAACATCTTAGCTTTACGAATACCCTCGCCATGGCTACCGAATCAAGCCAACAGCTACTCGAAAACCGCCTCTTTAGTCACTTCAGAGGCTGGATTTGGTCAGAGCGCGGTCGTGATACCAGTTCATGGCTATGGGACGAGGGCTACGATATTCAGAAGGACTCTATCCGCCGCTGGGTCTGTAAAACGTGCGTCCATCTAAACCGACCTCCGATCTCGAGCTTCACAGCCGCAGGCCTACAAAATGCCCGAACCCACCTATGGCGAAGCCATCGGATAGGCGCACCGGAAAGCGAGAAGAAGTGTAATGCGCAGCTGCAAGATGAGGGTATTACCGGCGATCATAAGTCTATAACATCCATCTTTAAGCTCGATCCGCAGCAGCCACAGCAACAGCAATTTGCGAATAGCCTTGTCCGTAGCTTCGATCGACGCCATCTACAACGAATACTAGTCGAACTTATCGTCGGTAGCAACCTCCCGTTCAGCTTCATCGATAACCCTCGCTTCCGTGAGCTTCTCGAATACCTAAACCCTTCTGTGGCACTACGGAGAGCTATCCCATCTAGCTCATCAATCCGGCGCCTCATCCTTCAGGAATATAAAGCCCATTGCCAGAAGGTCGTCGACGTCCTCCATAACTGCCCTGGCAAGATACGTATCTCTTTTGACGGCTGGACGTCGCCTAACCAGTTCGCATTATATGGGATTGTGTGCTTTTATCGCAATGCAGCTGGCAAGCCTTGTAAGCTACTCCTCGGAGTGCGTGAAGCCCACCGTCATTTCGGTGCTACTATCGCCGGCGAAGTTCTCGATGTCCTCCACGCCTTCGGGATCGATAAAAAGAAGATCGGTTACGTCACTCTTGATAACGCCGAGAGTAACAGCACTGCTATGGAAGTTATCGGCGCCGAACTGGGCTTTAATGGCCGTCTCCGGCGCGGCCGTTGTATCGGCCATACTATCAACCTAGCTGCGAAGGCCTTATTATTCGGCCACCATCCTGAAGCATTTGAAAAATCGGTCAAAACGGACCGGTAGGGTGCCCTCGGCAAAGCTTATAAAGCTTCCGCGATACCTGCGAGAGGAGAACCACCTCTCGGATAACGACTGGGAAGTCCTTCGGCACCTTGAGAGTATCCTAACGATATTCGAGACTGTTGTAAAGACCCTCGAGGGCGACGGCAAGGTCCGGGATCGCCGAGGATGGTCAGGGTCCTATGGCAACGTATGGGGCGTCGTCCTCGGCTTTGAGCTTCTATTAAGTAAGCTAGAGGAATTCAAGCTGCTAGCCGAAGGCCTTCTCGACCCTGAACACTTCAGAATCGGCGTTAACCTAGCGTGGGAGAAGCTAGATATATATTATCAACGGCTTGACGGGACCCCGATCTACTATACAGCTTTAGCGCTTCATCCAGCCTATCGATGGGATTGGTTTAATGAGGTATGGCAGTTAAAGCCGGAGTGGATCGAAAAAGCGAAGGCCCTAGTCCATGAGGTATGGGTTGCTGACTATGCCCATCTCGATATCAGGGCTATTAGCCGTGAGAGTGCCAGGAGCGACGACGAACCTCCCGCTAAAAGGCCGCGTTTCTTTAACCCATTCGAGGCTACAGATCGAGCGGCAAAGCTGCCTCGTACGATAGCTGTAATCGGCGATGAATATAGCTTGGCAACTAGATCGAGAGATAAGCGACGGCGAGGTCTACTCTGAAGCCTCTAGTGTGAGGACGTAGAGCCTCCTAGTTTAGGTTCGGATTCTGACTAAGCGGTATTGCGCAGGCGAGGTTGTAAATAGCTTCATTTTGCTTGTATACTATATTCACCCACGTGTACATCCACTGACAAAATGGTTTAGTGGATGTACACCCACTTACAATTGGCTTCATTACTAATCCACCCACCCACTTGAGCCTTCTAGTGGATGGATGGATGGTTGGCGAGCCTTGCTTAACGAATTCGAGCAGTTCTGCGAAGAAGCGAAGTCACGGTCAAAACGGCCAACAGTGAATTCGGCTGACGAATACGTGTTATGGATGGCTACGCCCGAGGCCGGAGACGACCTTGTTGATGACCCTATTGGTTACGGGCACGAGCGGCGACCAAAGTTTCCTAGGCTCTTCATGATGGCGTTGGAATTCCTCACTGTACAAGCAATGTCGGCAGAGTGTGAGCGCCTGTTTTCAGTGGCTAAGAACATGATAACACCACAACGCAATAGACTGGACGTTGCAATCGTAGCCATCTGTATGGTACTACGATTATGGTATCGCACGCGGCTTGTCAGCACTATTAATCCGCTCTTCTTATCTATCGCGGAAGAATCAGAAGGCCAACAATTAGCTCAAATGGCCGAGGTTGAGGCTACACAGCATGTTACCTCATGGCTGAATCGAGATAGGGCTGACGAATAAATACTTAACCCGCCATTACTCTGAATGAACGCTGCGGGGGTCTAGTGTACACCGGTTTACACCAAATCCACGGTGACGTCCGGTGTATTAAACCCACGGCAGGATTCCATACTATTTTCAAACTATATCCACGAAGCGGTCTGGTGTGGTTGAATTGAGTTTACGGCAACCCTGACTACAAGGCGGGCTCAAAGATTACTGGAAATCTGGACGCGTGAATAAGGTATTGATCAGATAGCTCATGTTCCACCCATCAAGGTACAGTTGAGCAACTCTGGAATAGGGGATCATGAGCGAATTTCTCGTCCACTACGATAGGCCCATTCCTTGCAAGGTTGCCATCGTTACGAGCACTACGGTGTCGAAGAAGTTTCTCCTACACAAATGCAAACCAAAGCAGTAGGAAACACGCACACAGACTGCATCTCAGTCTAATCACCTTTTTGGGGGGCGCTCCCTGGGCGGCTCGGGTAGTTGTCATGATTGCGAAAATCAAATAAGGCACTCTGTTTACTAAACTAGAACATCACATATCGTGCTTCCAATCTGTTTGGCGTAGATGGTCCATCCTCGTTACGACCACCAGGATTTCCCAATTACGAAGCGCTCCCCCTGGGTTTTGTTCGGAAGATGCGTTTTCGGGCACCGAGACACCGGCAGTAGAGCTTCAATGGACGTCACGTCACACTAAAAGCGGCTCTTCTTGATAATCGCGCAGACATGATTGGCCGCCGGCCCGATCCGCTTGTAAAATTGACTATGGTCAATCCACATTAGACCGCTGTCACGGCTGCCCATAGCGTGGTAGGTAAGACGAAACAACTATACGCCCGAAAAGCGTCAGCCGCTGTAAGGGCGGGCTATACACATGCAGCATGAGAGCCTATACCACGCACCATTCCCACGTGGAGCAAGGCTTGGTTCAGAGCCCCTTTCGTTGAAGGAAGGGGGACTAGTGGGCCGATACGGAACGAAACTATCACTATATTACGGTAAGGTTCGTACCCGGAATAGGGAGGAAACAATGTAGGTCTACAATGCGGGGGCTGTGTCTTGCATATCCGTGCGCAGGGGGAGAGGGCAGAAATGGGGGCGATGGGGACAGGGTTATCCACATGAAGACAGGGTGGGACAGGCCTCCGAGCCTTGAGCTGGATCCACCGTTGTGCGGGGCGGTATATTCACCGTAATCTTGGTTCGGATCATCCTCGGCGAACGTTAGCATTCAAGAAGTTCCCGAGCGCTTCTCGGTACCGATCGATTCAAGTCATTAGAGTTCGTGAGGCTCTGCGGAGGCCATGCCCGGATCTCACTTCTTGCAGGGAAGGCCGCGGGGAGGCGGACAGGCACGGCTCAGATCCATCATCTTTATCATAGCAAGGAAGCCGACAAGCAACCGATTTGTCCAACAATTGTATGCACTCTTTGACCCTACCCGCACTCCTGCAGGTAGATTATGAGGTTGATGTTGTTGCTAATAAATCAGTTGCATGCAGTGGCTTGTTGCTCTTTGACATTCAATCGAAGTCGTCGCTGGTCCTTGGCGGGTTAGGTGGCATGAAAGTACTTTTGCGCTACTCGGGTTCCAGAACGCCGGGGTCCTAGAGTCGTTGCCTCACTTGGACACGGGCCTTCGTTTATTCCTCCGTTTTCTGCATGGGCAGTGAGGCCCGAACACCCCAGAGAGTATTATTCCCGTCATGGGAACGACACACCGACAGCGGAACCACGTAGCCGAATCCCCCTGAAATAGAATGCGCAGCATTATTTCGCGCAACTCCGGTTCTATCGAAGCCAAAATAGTGAAGCACCATAGTAGCGACTATCGGACCAGCTCGGAGAATATGTACATGACATAGCCAGAAAATACAGCTGATCACATCAGATCTTAAGTGGGACTATACTAAGCCCTATATTCCAATCTTAATAACTCTATAGCAAACCACTTTGAATTAAGCTTTTACCATCATGACTGGCAACGAAGCGTCACTTTACGTAGCGGGAAGAAGTCCTTCCATCTGACGTTGTATGAGGACAATACTTGTATCGTGTATCTTTTCACAAAGAGCTAGAAACATAGTCATTTCCGAGTTGCAAAGCAAGAGAGTCAAACGAGGTATTGCAGATCCCTTTTTAATGGTAGAAAGACTAGAATCTGATATAGAAACAAAACTTGTGGAAGGATCGCTAACAATGTTCTGAGTGTACTATGAATTGAAAAATCGTATCTTATCGTCCCCCCCGGTATCAACCACTCGCCGACTGCATCCTGTCTGGCTGCTTTACCACGCACCCCCTATTCCCCCTCCAGCAATCCACAAATGAATGACCCAGGTCGTCTTATTCGTGCATGGGCGCCTGGGTGTTAAGCAGGATCGGAATTGTGCCCGCCGTGGTCACGTTCCAGCCGACTTGGAATAGGGGCTGGCCATCCACTTCCACAGGGATCGCCACCCACTCCGCCTCCATGTGCTTCTCGTTCATGTCCACGAAAAGCGTATTTCCAAAGAAGAAGTAGCCAGTTGTCATGGCTAAGGCATCATCTACGGCCTCAGTGAACGTGGTCAAGCCCGTGTCCTTCTTGAAGGCGAAGAAGCTGGTGCGAGCGGCTGTGTTACCTTGCGGTGTCGACGAGGCCGCCAAGGTTCGGCGTTTGGAGACGCAGGTGACTATTGGCATGACAGATGATGGGTCAGAATCGTGGAGTTTCTCGGGGATGCACTGATCGGTTGAACGTACAGGTCAGATTTTGAATAGAGGGGCCCGAAGGAACCGACGTGATGTTGGTCAAGTAAGCGCTGTCTAGATTCTCTTAGTTAGCCACATAGACCTTAGGCATACATGTGTTCCTGGAGAGTGGCGACGTACCTTTGATTCTGACGATGGGCAGGCCACTAATGTCGTTGCCGTAGGCATATATGGCCGAGTCAGACACATCAAGGTGTCCTGAGGGCTTGGCAGAAACGCCGAGTGCAACAGCGGAAAGAGCGAGGGGCTTGAAGAGCATCTTGAAAGAGTGGATGAACGAAAGTATGGTTTGTGTGTAAGAGATGAGACGGTCAGGTTAGCAGGTGACTCAGGGTGTGAGTAGGAAACGGGCGGACAGATGGGTGATACTTATCAACTGAACAAGGTGCATGTCATTACTAATCTTTTCCAGAAAGAGGACGGGACAGGGCGTCAGTTTGCCAAAGACGGCGGTAGGCATATGCAAAGAACAGGGATGGATTCCGAACCTGGCCCCGAACCGGACTCCGAGGAGTGCGCATAGGCGATTACATATGCCGCAGTCATCTCATCGCCGCTCGACTTGGAGCGGATATCAGCCACATTCTTGGCGTGGGTATGTCACATCGGTGCGGGGTATTGTTGTTCTACAAAAGTCTTGGCAGGTTGCAGTTCAGGAGACGACAGCAAACTTGGCGACGCGAGTCTTTTTGCGTCTATCTCTTCTCGAACGGACACTGCGGGTGCTACTATAGCAGGGGGTCCGTGGTATTACAGCAGATCTACCGCGACCCATATTTCAAGCTACCCCTGTCGATCCGCAAATATCACCCTTGACAGCACCCTGAACACCACAGATCTCGAGGTTACAGGTCGGCAATTACGATCAGCAAGGGGATGGAGAGGCTCACAACTTTCTGCACGACCCCCAAAACATCGGGTCGACCCCGATGGGGGGATTACGTAGCGCTTTTTATGGCGGTTCTCGAAGGAAGGAAGGCAGATTGCCTGCTTAATGCAGAATAAGCATACTTCCCTGCCAGGTCGATCTGCAGAAACGAATATCGTTGTCGGAAAACCTATACCGTGACATATGGAGAAGACGGTGAAATGGAAAAGAAACGCAAATCAGACGATATCCATCTAATTAGGCTTAAAAGAAGGTTGCTGCAAGAATGATGGCTTGTCAGATGGGACGACAAAACAAACAACTAAAAGCACGTTGTGTTGCATAGTCACAGCAAGGATGTTTAAGTCAACCGCTTTGCCGCTTTGAGTAACGGATTCGGCGTGCTTGGTGCTCCTATTGGGTGGATGACTTCGTATATGCAAAGCGGCTACCGCACCGGGGAGGCAACAAAAACCGCACCAAAAAGACACCGAAGGGCGCTCTGTGCGTCTATTGCATAAGTGGCTTGGTCCGTGGAAAGTGGAAATACTATCATATCGCATCTGACTGGAGAGAAGGGAAGACCAAGGAAGACCCCTGCTCAGGCGCCCGAGCACGCTCCCCACCCTGAAACTACGGATACTATCTATACTCATGCTGTGCTCGTGCAGACGCTTCGGGATACTACGCTGTCCTGCTGAGAAAGCGTGTTGTGTTATTGGCCTACGGATGCGTGAACCGAAACCTGGTTCATCATAGTCGTATTCACAGATGTAACGCACCTGCATACAGAGAGGATTCACCACGCTTGCATCCCGAAGGCATCAATCCATGGCCTCCTCGGCCGACGATGCGACAACTTTGGCGCGAAGAGGATGATAGCTAGGGCAGGGAGTGAGGCTCTTCTTTGGAGTATAAGAAGTCGAGGGAAGACGGCGTCGATATGTGGGGAAAAAGAAGACGAGCATCCTCAACTCAATACATTCCCTCCCTTCAGCTTCTTCCTCTTCAGTTGCCTTGAGGCAAGTGAACAATCATTCGCTATCATGTTCGCATTCGCTTCGTCCCTCCTTCTGCCCTTGGTGGCTGTTCCCCTCGTTTCCAGACATGCCATCAACCCCTTTACATCGCAATTTACACCGCGCGCCGCTTGTCAAGGCAACACACCCCAGACTCGCTCGTCCTGGTGCAACTTCAACATCAACACCGACTACAGCATTGAAGCTCCCGACACCGGAGTTACCCGCGAGTACTATCTCGACTTGACTGAGGTCCAGATAGCACCTGACGGCATCAGCCGCTATGCCATGGCCATCAACGGCACCATACCAGGGCCGACACTGCACGCCGGCTGGGGTGACACCGTCGTGGTTCACCTGCGAAACTCGCTGAAGACTTCGACCAACGGCACCAGCCTTCACTTCCACGGCATTCGCCAGAACCATACCAACGACAACGATGGCGTTGCCTCCATTACCCAGTGCCCTTCGCCGCCCGGGACCACCTTCACCTACAAGTGGAGGGCCACTCAGTACGGTTCTACCTGGTATCACTCGCACTTTGCGCTGCAGGCATGGCAGGGCGTCTTCGGCGGCATCGTCATCAACGGCCCCGCGACTGCCAACTACGATACCGACCTGGGTATGCTCTTCCTTAACAACTGGAGCCACCGCACCGTAGATGAGTTGTGGGACGAGGCCCAGGCCAAAGGCCCCCTAAGCTCGACAACGCTCTCCTCAACGGCACCAACACCTTCAACAACTCGGGCGTCATAACTGGTAAGCGTAACATCGTGGCCCTGGAGAAGGGCAAATCGCACCGCCTTCGGCTGGTCAACGGCGCTCTCGACGCGCATTTCAAGTTTTCTATCGACAACCACACCCTCCAGGTCATTGCGATGGATTTGGTTCCTATCAAGCCCTTCACCACCGACGTCGTGAGCCTCGGTATCGGTCAGCGCTACGATGTCATCGTCACTGCCAACCAGGAAGCCGTGGCCAGCAGCTTCTGGATGCGCGCCACTCCTCAGTCCGCCTGCACTAATATTGCAAACCCCGCCAACGTCAAGGGCATTGTCACCTACGGCGCCGCCAACCCTGGTGGCGCTGAGCCCACGACCAAGGGCCACAGCATCAAGGACAGCTGTGTAGACATGCCGGCGGCGTCGCTAGTACCTCACATAAGTCACCAGGTCGGCTCCAAGGCCTGGAGCTCCGAGAACACTGTCGCAATCGGCATGAACAACGAAAAGGTGTTCCGGTGGTACATCAACTCAACCACAATGGTCGTCCACTGGGGCAACCCAACGTTGCTGCAGGTGCACGACAAGAAGCCATTCGAGAAATCCAACGCCATCGTGCAGCTGGCCACGGCCGACAACCCCAAGGACGACGACTGGGCCTACGTCGTGGTCCAGACCGCGCTCGCCCTCGCTCACCCCATCCACCTGCACGGCCACGACTTCTACGTCCTGTCCCAGGGCGCGGGTCTCTACCAAGAGGGCGTCACCCCGCTGAACCTTAACAACCCGGTCCGCCGCGATACCGCCATGCTGCCCCAGGCCGGCCACCTGGTGCTCGCCTTCAAGACCGACAACCCGGGCGCCTGGCTCATGCACTGCCACATCGGCTGGCACACCAGCCAGGGCTTCGCCCTCCAGTTCGTGGAGGCCCAGGCCAAGATCCCGGCCACCCTGGACAACAAAAGGCTCGAGGACACCTGCAAGGCATGGAACGCCCACCAGACTGTAAAGGCCGTCAAGCAGGGAGACTCTGGCATCTAACATGGTTTCTTTCTCATGTAACTGAATGCGTGTTTTTTCTTCTTCTTTCGAAACTGTGACAATGATTTTGCTCATGTCAACGTTCGGTTTAATATTTTTGGGATACATTTTAGGCATTATGATCTTGTGTTGTTTTACTAGCTGCAGTAGCAAAGAGTTGAATTGATATTGGGCGTTATGACTATTTGATATTGTCACTGGCTGACTCGTCTACTTTGCCTCTTTCGTGAGCTTTCTTGATATTGCTAGGCTTCATAAATGGTCTTAATATATACGTTAGTGGCTGACACCCGAGCACTAGAAGACGTTGGTTTTCGAGATGTTCATTATGACACTTCCTTCATAGTACCTCCTGGTGAGCTTGCTCCTATCTGCGCTGAGCACTGTAATCACTGGACCAGAAGAGCTTTCCCCCTGTGCGGAAACACCGACTGTAGACCGGCTCCAGAATTGAATGCTGCTGGTCACCGCGCTACTTCGAGACGTCTAGCCAATATATTTGATCAGGTTTACCGTTGCCTGACTCGCAGTCAGCCGGCGCCTTATTTCGTTGGAAACCATGGAGAAGTGGTAGAGTCCGTGATATTGACCGATTATATACATCTTTTCGCACTTTACCGTTGGACCTGAGTGTTTACCTCGAGATACACACTCCTTCGTATCAGAAAGTACAGCGTCTAGCGAACCATTTCGCAACAGCCGAGGATGCTCGACAGGCCTCGATCATCTCGATAGCGAGGGTGCCGTGGTCAAAGGCATGTCTGTCATCTCGACGCGATCCTAATCTATTGCCAATAAATCTTATAGCTCTATTGGGTTAACAGCTCGAAATCTAACCGAAAAAGAAAGAATACAGCTCTTAAAGCCCGCCTGCAGTGGGAGCGATGACGGACCGAACCCTAACGTCCCGTGTTTCCTTTATGCTCGGGGGGTTTGCCAATGATGAAAATGCGGTAGCCCCTTATTATCCGGCCTTTCATGTGTAAAGCTGAGACCGAAACTGCTCAGTATATTGCTGTTTGACTTGTAATAGCTGACCTGATTTGGAGCGGAATCTCCGCCGCTCACGCTCCGGAATAGTACGTAACCTTGTCTCACGGAGGTGCCCCAAAACGCTCACTGGGATCTTTGAGAAGTGGCCGTGATCGATCCAGAAGATTCTCACTTCGGCCCTCGCCACGTCTGCTGGGTCGAATGCTGCCAATCGGCTCTCGCATGGTTATGCTTCACAAGTCGTGCTTCGTCCAGAGATTCGCTCTGCCCATAAGTGCAGTGCAGGCTATGGATCAGTACTTCCCAACTGGCAAGCCCATTTCCGCCCGACAGCCCAACCTACCAATCGTGCTGGGCTGGCATCCATGTTTGCTGCTTCATTACACACCGCACGAATTTGGTCACATAAATACCCGTTGTGGGGTCGAGGCTCTCTCAGTGATTTGCATATTCCATTACCTTCGTCCGCCTTGCTCTCCTCCACCTGTAAGCTCTATTCATCCCCCGCTTCCATCCACGCCGATATGCTCCCTTCGCAGCGATACGGTGTGCAGCGTCCGCGCCAGCCACGGCAGGGCCGGCCATCAGCAGGCCATCCCACCACTGCGCCCGCGCCTGCCACTGCACCCGCACCTGCCCCCAAGACCGTCGCCCCTTCTGCGACGCAGCTCCAGCCTCAGAGCCAACAACCACTGTCCTTTCCAGACGTTCCTAACTTCTTCGACCAAGAAGGCCTCGAGTCGAGCCCTTTCAGCTCGCCGCTACCGTAGGTCCCTCCACATCCAGTCCGCGCGTTGTACTGAAAACGAAGAACGTCGGGCGACACCCAAGAACTGCTGGACAAGGTGGGTGAGCTGCTGGACAAGGTCAACGCCGTCCAGTCTCAGCTGGCCCACCACAGCGAAAAAGTAAGTCTATCGCCGCCCTCGTACAGCAGAGTTCGCCTACTCACGCACGCCCACGTCTTGCCAGGTTCACGACTTTGTAGGTCTCCACCGCCGTCGCACCGAGGTATACATCTAACCACAGGCGTCCGAACAGCACACAGAAGGTCGAACAGCTGTAAGTCACCGTGTATTCAGTCTGACGCAAACTGTCAACTGGCATAAGTACAGGTTCCTGCAGCAAACGCAAAGGCTCACGGGCTGGTTGTCGCAGGTGAAAGCCCTGTTTGAGCGATTCGTCCCCGTGGCCGACGCCGATCCCTTGGGCGACACCTTTTTCGATCAGGTGTAAGGCTTCGTAAGAGGATATTGGATATCGGAGTGGGCTAGGCCATTCGCAGACACGACGGCCTATGGCGCGGAATCGCGTTGCCTCCTCCGGCATAGTATGCGCTGACCGCCGGTGCTCCATTCCTCTGCCTCTGCCAATGCACTGGCCTTTTGTAGCCTCGCCGACTCTTTTCGCTATGGATCATGCAATCCTGCTCGGCTGTCGGTTGGAGGATCGTCGGTGGGATGCGTCTATCGCACGATGCATGCAGGTCGGTCTGGCAATGTCTATCACGCTGGTCCCCGTGGGGACTGGGTCTCGCTGGCCTAAGGAGTCATTGTGTGCCGGCGTGCTTCGGGGTTCTTTGAGCATTCGAAACAGTGAATAACAACCGTGGTCGCTATGCTGTCGTCTCTCTTGATACGCAGGAGTGACGGTTGCCTTGGACTTGTATTTTGGTAGCCATCGGTCGTCATGCTGCCATGACCAAGTCGGGAGCTTGTCCCCGCACCTGTTGTGCTCGCTGCCATGTGTGTCGGATTCCGGCTCATGTTGTCGGTCGTCTGGCGTACGCTGTGCATGTCGTCGGCGCGTTTCCGAAGAATTGCCCTTTCCTAGCTCAATTAGTTTCGAGCTGCCTGCAATTGAACCTAGAAGCCCGCCCCCACGTAGCACAGCCGCTTTTTCCTGTGGCTGATGATACCAGCCACCTCCTTAACCCGCTTCTTTCACCTCTATCTAATATTTGTACTCTTTTGGCAGGTGGGACGCGACAATAACGGTCAGTCACAATAGGTCAACCTTCAATACAGGCAGTAAACCTTCATTTTCAATAATCTACCAACAAATCTACGGCAGGTCGTACGGTTTCTCCCCATACTCCGTAGCACGTCCCGTGCTAGCTTGTCGAGTATGCCCTGGCACCATGGTGCTTACCATTGGAACATCAACTTGCTGTAGAGAGCGGGGTGTTCAAACCGAACGTCCACACTTTCGTCGTTTCGTTTCTCCATCATTGCATCATCGCTTACCTTTTTACCCCTCTTACTATAGAAACACTGATCATCGTCGAAAGTCTTGATGCAGAGGTATTTGAATCCTCCCAGGATGGTAAATAGCGGTGCCATGAGGACTATCTGGACACACGGCGGCCCGAATTTCTTATCCATTCTTTTACTTCCTTTCTGTTAATAACGGGTTTATGCTGGCTCGAGCAGCCAAAGCTCACCGCAGACCTTGGAGTAATTCGGCTTAGACTCCCTATCGAAATACAAGGCTTTGATCGAGTTACGATAAGCATTGCGCCACAGCATGAACGCGTTCTGAGGCCTCTTAACCCTGCCACCGTTCGAGGTCTGCGGCTGCTCTTGCCGTCGTACCACCGTGGAACGTTGCACCCAGGCTTCAATGTCGAAAGAGGAAGCGCCTTCAGCTACTCTATCCCAACGTTTCTTAAGGGAAACGGTGTCTCCTGGTGAACTTTTTCTGGAAGAGATGGTGGCTGCCCGAATATCACTTCATCCCATGCCTTCGTTTCGGTGTCCAGTCGGGCACAAGGAAGCATAGGAGAAACATCTATGGTAGGGGTGGCTGGGGAACTCTAAATCACAATAAGTCAGATTGTGTGGCACATACTGGGCTACTGCAAGTAAAATCGGGTTCCCAGCTAGAGAAGTCGAAAAGGCTGTTAATTCCACCAAATGACTGCTGCCAAGATTAGTACCGAAGCTAACCGCAAGGTTGTGTCTTCACTACCGGCAAGTCATGCGTATCTTTCTTCGTCCTTTGTATAGGTGCTTGGAATTGATGGATGATACAGGGGCGTCAGACAGAGAGGATGAAAGAGGCGGCCGAGATAAATGCTTGAGAAAGAGTGGCATTTGCTCTCTGAAGTATCACGTATTTGATGTACTTGGCTATGACTTCGAGAAAACAATGTATGAGGTTCAATGGGTAGGGTACCGACCGACAGACACAACTTGGGAGAGTGCAGAAATGGTACAAACAGCCACGCCCCCTTACTTTCTAGATTTTGGAGCAAGTACTGGGAGAAGAATTGCGCCGTCCAGGAACATGAAATAGATGGATGTAAGAAGTTCGCATGGGGGAATTGGCCTGGCTTTAAATTACATCCACCAATCTCATATGAGGCGACGAGGGATCCATCTCACATTGATCCCGACAGCCCCTTCCGGAAGGGCCGAGCAAAGTTCACTCATACGCAAGTAACCGAAAAAGATCAAGAATTTGTTTGGTGTGAGAATGGTACAATTATTCGTTGGAGCAAGCCAGAAACGGAATAGCATGTCCACAGTGAAGAAAGTTACGAGTTTTGGGATCACACGACGCCCCGGGATTTCTTGTGCAAGCTAAAGGGGCACCTAAAACTAGGATGTTGAGATCTATTGTTGCCTACATTGGCGAGCTTTGTCACTGCTCAAAGGCTGTTTAAAGGGTGGAACCCCAGTCAAATGATTCGAATAAGGAGCCAGCCCCATACCTGTATAGAGAGAAGTAGTGAGTTAGGCACTGGAGGAGGTTACAAAATGGAAAATATTGAATCAATATGGGGTGATATGCGTAACATTGCTTCAACTACCCTTCCATCTCATCCTCTTCCACAATCCTTCCCAGTATGATACTCTGCACGAGCGTCTCGCCTGTGAGTACCCTGATTCCATATAATCGGTAGTTGTTGTTTGTGATCGGTCTGCTTTGTTCTGCACTTGCATCTTGGCCTGTGATGTAGATGAAGTCGAACGCATGAGTGCTGCTTTCTATTTTTGCCCTGACCTGTTCAAGACTCCTTGCGCCGACTACAGTTGCACCTAACACCCGCAGGAGAATTAAATATGGCATATGGTTCCGCTCACTACCCTCCTCACGAACAACAAGGATAAACATGTTCCGCAGAAACGCTGGCCTCTCTTCCAAGGTTTCCGGAAGCGTTTTGTTACTGGCTTCGTAGATAGGTATGTTGCGAGAGCGTATTGCGCCACCAAGTACTCTGCTGGAGCCAGCACAAAGCACATATGAAGACCAGTCCACCACCTTTCCTCTAGAAATGCATCTGGAGATCCACTTAGCAGACAGGCAAGGGAACCCTAATGCAAGGGCCTGCATATACTTGGCCTTGCGAGAGTGGCTGTCGGCAATCAGTGCCGTAAAGCTAGTAGCTTGGAAATCGGACTTTATTGCTAGGCTCCTTGTTTCAGTGGATGGAGATAGCTCCAGTGGCAGACCAAGACACGCAGGCTCAAACAGTTCGTCAAACCCAGTTACGAGTATCTTTCCACTCGCTCGTTGGATGAGGGACTTGGTGAGCTGCTTTGCCGCTTCGTCCTCGGAGTTGAAGGATAGAGCAAAGACCATGCCCTTGAAGAGACCTGAAGACGCAGAAACGCCTCCGAGAGGACCTTTGACAGGTTGAGCCGACCGCAAACTGCGTGTTCGCTTGTTGGCCAGTTTGGGTATAGAGCTCCGCGGTGTCCTCGTGTCAGTACCATTTCCCGTGCCGTCACCCACAGGGGGCAGGTAGCTCTCCACCATGGTGATTGGGTCTTGATCTTCTGTCCATTGGTGCGTCCTATGCCTTGATGCGGCTCTGACCGACTGGTCGGACGGGCTCTGTCGTCTGGGTGCCTGTGGAGTGCCAGAAGAAGCTGTCCCAGAGATTCGCTCTTTGCTTTTGTTACTACCCTCAGTGCTAAGTAGTGAGTCCGGAGTTGCCGTCTGTGAGTCTGTATAGCTGTAAGGGTTTTGCGCATCGGTTTCCGGCGTCCGATCTTCGCCAGCTGATGGGCCAGGAGTGTTCCAATCTTCGCTCTTGTTCAGGCTGCCCTGAACAATCCCAAATGCCCCTTTCCCGTTGTCGTTGGCACTGATTTTGCCATAGGTTTGCTTTTGACGCTTACTCGTACAATTTTGTATTTTGGCCTTTGCACGATCTGCCAGCAGTGCTTTAGTATACTTTTGACTTTTGGCAGTGGGCCGAGGAAATGTGATGCGTCGCAACGATGCAGCGGCTCGCTCCTGTCTGCGCTTTGCTAGGCGACGGTACCGGAAGGTGTTTGCCCAATCTAAGTCTAAATCCGAGTCCTGGCCCTCGTACCTTACGAGGCTTGCCTGGGGATCATGATCAACTTCTAGAGAGTATGAGCTCCGTGAGTGGCGAGGTTTGGTAGCTGGCTCTGGCGAGACTCGCAACCTTCCAGACCTACAGTTTGGTTGTGTTTGCAACGTAGGGAGCATAGGATCGTCTCGCGGGTTTTCAAAAACAGATTCTGTCTCGATAGATTCGTCCACATCGTCCGAGGAGGTACGAACCCCATCATGCAACTGGAATGGTTCCAGGTTGAAGTTAACAGCTCCTGTGTCGTCTTGGCTGAAACTTCCGTTATCAGGCTCAATACTGGTGTGAGAGGTTTGCGACTTGTACTGCTTTCCGATATCTTTCGCTGGAAATCCTATCAAAACTGCCTCCACCGATTATAAAGTTAGTTAACTTCACTCGAGAAAGCAGGGCAGGGCAACGCTTACTCCATAGGTTTCGTGATATTGGTCGAAAATTGGTTGGCTGCCCTGTGTTCCTAGCTCCATGTTGGCCATGCTTTTTGCTTTGTTGTCATTGAACGCGGGGGAAACGTGGTCGGGAAAGATTGACGAGAGCTTCGAGATGCTGTATTTATATTGGACAGACATAAGGAAAACGCCGACTGCTAGCTAGGCTTGGGCACGCATTATGGATTGACCATATTGCTTGGGAAGCAAGGTGGTATATGGATACACTGATAGGTAGGAAATCGTATCTGCCTTGCTGTAGTGGGCAGTGGCGACTATGGCGAATCTAATCAGACCAGGCCGGCATAACGAATGCTTGGTACGCGGTGAGGTCAGAGACCAATAAATAGCTGCGTCGGCCGGATCTTTCCCAAATTCTCATCAAAATTCGCGATTAGTGGAATGCCAGCTTCTTACGGATTGATGTCGGCTGTAATTGGACAAGTCAAGTATCGGGTTGGATGCGCCGCAGCGAGTAAATAGTAAATACGAAGATTTTCTAACGTACAACGCAATATCTAGCTGCTAAACTTCCATCACCCAATCCTCTACTATGCACCATTCCTGTGCGGTTAAGGGGATGAGAGCGTCCACCAAGTGCTTTCAAATTTAGGCATACGTAAGTTGCCCACTTTGAAAAGGAGGTTAAACCGACCCAGCCAACAATCCTCCACATGCGTCACTTTGATATCGCGAAGCCCGGGCGCCTCGTCAAATAAGTAAACCAAGTTTGTCGAGCGGTCGTTCCTGACGTAATTGGAGTACTTGTCAACATTGAAGATAAAGAGGTCGGATGGCGGAGCTATCCATAGCACTACGCGAACGTTGCGAAATGACATGACCTTCCTATATTCCAGGTTGGGATTCAGGAAGAGGCTGTGCCCCTCTCCGTACCAAGTCAAGATAAGGTGTATCGGGGACGATTCGTCTGCTGGGGTGCTTAGAGCTGTACAATCGAGCCGGGGAAGATCGTAGCCAATCAGTATAGCATTTCCCTGTCCTTGAAAGGCTTGCTTTAATGTAAACAAATCTCCAGGCTCCAGAAGAGCGGAGAAATAGTCCATTGCGTTATCAGCCATAGCATATGTTGCTGTTGTACTGTTGGTGTTGAATCTTCTTATAGCTCGTAATGCTAATGCTGATGATATAGCTTGAGGTTTTATAGTCATCACATTCAACCAAAGTAGATCCGAAAATGGCCGTCCCTCCTACGCTGCGGCCATTTGAGCGTCATTTATCGTACATCAGGCCTTTGCATCTGTTTCTGACCATGCCCCTTAAAGCGACTTCCTGCCCTGGTGGCCTCGTACCTTAATGTACAGTCGTCAACACGAGACCGGTGTAGTACAGTATGGACGCGATTTAGACGCAGCTCAACTTGCGAAGCGGCATTCTTTCTGACTATAGAGTCTAGACTGGCTAATCTGCGGTGGGGCAGATGTAGGCCTCAGGATGCAGAGCTGCTGATGGCGCCGCCGGTCCAAAGGAGCAAAGCCAGCGAACAGTAGCGTCGATATTGTTGTGTTCCGTTGTTGGCCGTGGCGCACTTGCAAGTAAGCTGCCATGTTTCCTATGCCTGTTCGTAGTTGGATATACGCGGACGTGACAGCCAAGTCTTCAACAAATGTTGGTAACCGACCCAAAATGCACATGCCGTTGACGTTCGAGTGTTGGCCGGGATGCTATCTCGGCATTATGTCGCGCAACTGCCAAGTTTCGATGCAGTTGTTCCTCTATGTCTTGCCGAGTGAGTTCTTTGCTGTCCGCTCCGTCATACAGTTGTACGTATTCCTGGCAGACATGATTACGCGAGCGAGAACAAACATCTCGAGATGATTGTCTCTCATTCCTAGGTGGAATATCTACAAGAACATAACGAATAGAACTGCGTCGATGGTACGGGTACATTCTGCGGATCCGACGTTCCGAGTAATGTTTTCGCTTGGGTCGACTAGAGCTCCGAGTTCTTGGCATGGCCTTGTAACGGTTGCTAACTGCGTATTTCTCGTCTATTGCAGGGCGAGGACTCATCCCAAGGCAGCTTGATACAATCCCCATCGATCCTATGCTAACCGGTTTGCGTATACATATCCGAATGAAGTTTTGAGCCAACGATATCTATGTAAACAAACAACAGGGTAGCATTTAAAGGTCTTTTACTATTACGCCATTAACCGCTCTAGGTAGGTATTCGCGTGAGACGGCACACCGTAGGACCATTACAGGACCATTATGGGACCAATCCAGTTGACCACGTGGAAAGAAAGCACTCCTGTGGTAGCCACAGACATTCTGACTCGGGCCAGATTCGACCAGCTCCAGACTAGGTCTCGCAATAGTTTGGCATCTTTGCGCTTCACCTGAGGCGCTCCCTTCATCTAATGTTGTTGCCAGTTTCGCATCTAACGAAGCGAGCCTTAAGCATCTGCGAGCTCTTATCGGATGCAGCAGAACAAGAATACTGGATAGTTCTGGTTCCGATGTGAATCGGCCGTTTACGCCGGAACGGTACAAGCGTAACAGTTGGGGATTCTGGCTCTTATGAGCAGGGGAACTAGAATAGACATGGGGAAGGAACCCTAAAGTGTTTCTTTACAAGCGGGCAGATGGGTCTGTGATCTGAGAGAGCCATAACGGAGCATGAGTGCCACCGGTAACGAAATCAATAGAAACACGTGGGAGATCACGATACAGCCTCTGGTACAATCGTATTGTTGTCTTAGAGCTTTCATGGTTTTGGGTTACAGTATGCTTACGTCGTTAATGCTATTAAAATAAAGGATCATTGGATCTAGCTAGTACAATACTAACGGCGGGAATTGGTCTTCGTCATGCCCATATATATTTATATACATTAACCTAGCTCATCGATAAGCCGGGAACCAAGATCTAAAAAATATAATGATGGCATCAAGTCAGACCCCTCGAGAAGCGACACAATGGGCGCCGTTAGGAGTTCTCAGTGCAGCCATGCACGAGTTCGCAGTCCACCTCCATAATGGCCAGGCTCAGGCCCAAAGGCTAGCCGCGGAGAATGTTCAGCTGCAGATCAAGTTAGCGGAGCTTTTGAAGCAAAGAGCTGAGATGCAGGCATCTCGTGATCTTCAGGAGCAAGTGTTGGAAACCCAGACCGATCTCATCAGTGCTCTAGCGAGAGAACAGCGCGGTTATAGCCCGCTTCAGTCACCTACAGACTACCTGCCCCAGTCACTATCGCCAATACTCGAGTCCAACCTACCGACACCGGTATGCATGACAGAGACTGCCGTGTGCGATGTGGCTATGGGAAATGTGTCAGTCTTGGCACAATACGGCGAGGAGCCAACCAACCCCGAGACGGCGAAGCGGCCAGCAAACGACGATGCGGCTGGAACGGCGAAACGAAGAACCCCGGTGGAAAACTGGCCCTTATCTGGATGAGTTGATTGTTGGGAGAGACGGGGGAGGCACGAGTGGCCGAATCTCGTCATCAAAGTCGGGAAGCCTGGGATGGAAGGTAGGGGCTCGCGAGAGGATTGTACACGACCGGCTTCAGTCTGCCTGGTATGAACAGGAATAGCAGGAACAGCACGAAGGTGCCTGTTACAACCGGCCTGCGCATGAATGGATTCCTTGCCATAGTAGAGATCCCAAGTACTAGACGTTGAAGAGTTATGTGCCGCTTTTTGCTACTACGTAATTAGAAAGCTGCATACGGACAATAAACTTGGTTCAAAAAAAAGCATATATCTAAGCTCTGCGTTCTGATTATGGACATTGTGATGTGCACCTTTTCTAACGTACAGGAGTGTAAAACGGTGAAGCTACGGAAGGGCAGAGGTAGACCTCAGGGTGTAGAGTTGCTAATGGCGCCGCCGCTCCGAATGAGGAAAGCCAGCGAACTGCAGCACGCTCGGGGCAAACACAAACGGGCGCCGGTACTGTTGCGTCCCGTTGTTGGCCGTGGCGCGCTTGCTGACTCACACGAGGCATTTTCGGGTCCCTCCAATTCCTACACATGTTATTCAAGACGGCGAGTTAAGCAGTGAAAGGAGAAACACTGCCACTGAATTCTAGTTACTAGCAGCCGTACAACTGGCGTATGGTTACGGTATGTGGAAGCAGTTCTGACGGTATTGCGTTCAAGGCGACTCGGTTAGGGTGGCTTTCCACACGGCGAGTTAAGCAGTGAAAGGAGAAACACTGCCACTGAATTCTAGTTACTAGCAGCCGTACAACTGGCGTATGGTTACGGTATGTGGAAGCAGTTCTGACGGTATTGCGTTCAAGGCGACTCGGTTAGGGTGGCTTTCCACACGGCGATTATAGCCAGTCATGATGTTTTTTACGTTGCGTAAAACTTCTAGATCTTCTTGTTTAATCTGTATTTACCAAGACCCCACCGGCTTGGCGATCTTCTACAAACCCAAGTACTTTCCTCGACCCTTTGCCCCCTCACCTGGTGAACTTTCTTCACTTTTCGGTGTCGGATAGCTCAGTCAGCACCTGATAACAATCTGATATTCGTTGCTGTCACGGCCTTTTATTACCAGTATGACCTGTCCATGTACCTATTTGTAACACTAGGTACTCTCTGGTGGTCCGCCTCCCGCCTCCCTCCCACTCTCCCAAGCGCTGTAGGCAACACCTCAGCCGCACTAGTGCGTTTGCCTCGTGGATGCCTACTTAGCCAAGTCGCCCCAGGGGAGGCGAACCATCGACTGCAAGAGCCGCATCCAACTCCTTAAAGGTATTCCTTCTCGCCTTGCTCCGACCAGAGATTTCACTCCTTCCGTGTTTACAATCATGAACCATCCTGCGGAAACGTCACAGCGCTACCGTGGTCAACCCTTGGAGCTTCTATTATCGACCCAATACCATATGCCTGATCAAGAGAAGTTCCGCAAGGCGGCCAAGTTGCGTCGCCCTGATCCTGGGAGCGATGAAAACATTGAGCTCGAGGAGAAACAGCTTGAAAACCACATATCAGAGAACTATCCTGGGCCGCTAGCAAATATCAGTATGTCCGAGGTATTGCGGAAATGGAGAAAGCTGCCCTCGCCGCCCTCAAAAACGTGCGACCCCTAACCAACTGTTCCCGAACCGACCTGTACTGATCTCTTATTTGCAGCCAGGTACCACCTTCTCATGACTCAGGGGTGCAGGACGCCCAACCCCTAAAGCAAGCCGCGACCAAGGAGCCATCTACGCAGCCTCTCATCCAGAAAGAGAAAGGTACATCTGGCAAGTCGGGTGGGAGAGACTCCAGCACCGCTCTACGCTCAAGAGCTGTGAAACATAGACATGATACCGACTCTAACAGGCCGCTGCACGTCGGGAAGATATGGACCCCTCATGTCCCGTCTCATAGCTCACTACGCACCCGTGGAAAGAAAAAAAGCCGAGCCGCAACCTCCAACCCGCTCGCGGCCTGCGCCTATTCAAGATGACCTAGAGCTTTCTGACGAGAATGAGACTTACGTCCCACAGCTCAAGACCCGTCCCATCGACCACCTTCAGCTGGTGGCCGAGGTGAAGGGTATCTACGCTGGCTTGGTTATGGTGGAATCCAAGTGCATCGAAGTGGACGAGGCGCAAAAGACCAGAAATAATACCAAGCTGAACAACGAGCAGTGGCAGGCTCTTATCGCTTTGCACCGCACCTTACTTCATGAGCACTATGATTTCTTTTTGGCCTCTAAGCACCCGACAGCGAGCTCATCGTTACGAAGACTTGGGGCCAAATATTATATGCCAGGGAGGATGTGGAAGCACGGAATCCATACCTTTCTTGACGTGCTGAGACATCATCTACCCAACTCTCTAGAGCACATGTTGACATTCATCTATCTCGCCTACTCCATGATGGCACTGTTGTATGAAACGGTGACTGCCTTTGAAGCGACATGGATGGAATGCCTGGGCGACCTGGGTCGGTACAGGATGGCGATCGAAGATGATGATTTACGAGTCCGAGAGGTCTGGACTTCCGTATCACGACGTTGGTACTCGAAAGCCTCCGATGTCGTTTCAGGGACTGGTCGGTTATATCATCACCTAGCCATTCTGGCACGCCCGAACGCGCTCCAGCAGCTATTTTACTATTCAAAGGCCCTTTCCGCTTCGGAGCCCTTTGAATCGGCCTGGGAATCGATCATGACTTTGTTTGATCCGTTGCTTGGCTCTGGTAGTCAACGCTCGCGTCTCCTACCTATCGACTTCGCTTTTGTTAAGGCTCAGGGTATTATATTCAGCGGAAAACGTAGTGATGAATACCAAACTTCAGTGACAGAGTTCCTCGGCAACCTTGATAACCACATTAGCAGAACTACTCGAAACTGGATGAAAAGCGGGTAAGTTATTCACGCACTTCGGATGCCGTGCAATAGTTGACAGTGAACAGTTACTACATTGGAATCTCCAATTGCTGCGCCTTGTTATGTTGGGGCAAGGAGAGTAGCAGTTCCATCTACGAGACCATCCGGACCAGAAGAAAATCAGGCTCCCGCAAGGAAGATGACGAGCAATACAAGAACAGGGAGATCCCCGACCCCAACCACCCTGACAACGCAAAGGCCCTGGAACAAGCTCGTTGTCTTGCCGAAGGGACGTACAACAAGGTTTTCTCCAGATTTGCCGATCCTAATATTTTGCCTTACCTACATACCATACTCGTATTCCATCGCTATCTGATTCTTTTCCCATCAGCTATGAGTCTGCTCGACGAAACGTTCCCTTGGAAACTGGTATCAGCGCTTCTCAATTCTTTTCTGCATTCGTACCACGAATATGAGAGAATTCAAAGTGACGAGTTCCCGAGGCCGGTCAAACAATCACCCAGACCACTCCCAGAAGACTTCGCCCTCCGGGGTTTAGTTTGGGCCGACAAGTACTTCCCGCCCGATTGGTTCTCCAATAACAAGATTGACGACGACGAGAAGTATTTCGAGGTCGCCTCTATGACAGATGAGCGAAAGGAAAGGGTTCTTTGGCTCGGCATTTCTATTGCGCGGCATGGCAAGTGGCTGCTTTATGACGACAAATCTCACCAGTTTTCTGTCCCTTCTCGATTCGAACAGGGTATCAATATCATGAGTGTTAATACCGAAATCGGCATGGTCTCCGAGCTCAACCTGTCACGAGCGTCCACGCTTGTCCCATATTTAGCCGGCAACAAGGCAATGGGCAAAGCCGAGAAAGGCGATAAAGATATACCGAATATCGAGGATTCCAGCCGATATGGCGAGACATCCCATCTTTGGACCAGGCTATCACATTACGCTGAGAATTTTGCGGAGTGGTGTGGGTGCTGGTGTGGACGTCGAAATAAACATCCTCCGTGCACGAGAGCTCCGAAGCCTCAACGACAGGTAGAGGGAGACTGAAACTTGGTTTCGTAAGAAATTTTCAAAGTAGCCATTCTATGAAAGGGGCGATGAATGGGTGCTGGGTGGATGAAAAGCTACGATGAGGAATGTGTTCTGACCACAAATTTTGGGGTCCAATCAATAAACATCTTTTTGCAACAAAGACTACAGAGACTGCAGCATGAATATTGGACGGTGGAAGAAGCGGGTTAAGGGGGTGGCTGGTGTCAGCCACGGGAGAAGGTGGCTGTGCTACGTATGGAGGCGCGAGGCGCAACGTGCAACCTTAAATTCTGCACGTGATAAGCAGCTGTTGGCTTCTTCTTATCTTCGTCAGAGCTGACGGAGGAGCGCGTGGCGCGGAATTGCTTAAGGTTCAAGCCCTTTTCGAGTCGCTTCTTCACATAAGAGCTGAGTAGTGGCCCGAAGGAGCAAAAGAGCTTGGGCAGGTCGTTAACAGATTCAGCATTGATTCTGTGACGATATAGTCTAGGCAACCATTCAGCACGAAAAGACTGGGAGACCTGAGTGAGACTACTCAGTGTCGCTCGATCCTCAAAGTAGCTGTAGACCATATTTAGGAGCTCGGGTGGTAAAGGCAAGAAAGCCGCGGTGGCTTTCTTGGTATCGACAGTAGCAAGGCCGCAGCAACGTGATACGACAACTTGACCATTCATCTCTAATGAGCAAGTGATAAGGCTTTGACGTTATGCGAGATAAAAGAATGTGCAACGAGGCTGGTCGAGTTCGAAGCTAAAGGTCGTGGGTGGGCGATGTGCATTTATCTATCGCACAAGCGTCCAGAATGCAAGTTGGCCCAGTGGGGCTCTAAAACGGAGCAAGACGGCTGGTGAACGTCGCCTGGACCATTGTGTGCAAACCAAAAACGATTAGAAAAAGGGAGAAACGATCCGTTGGCAGTCACCCTCAACGAGAGTAACGATACAGAATGGTGTAAGGAGCAGTGAACATAACGTCAAGACGTGCAAAAAGTCGCTCTGCACCAAGTTTTGGACAATTTTGATTTGTTAGCTGTAAGAGACTAAGCCTGGGTACCAAAAGAGGTAGGCGTCAGAAACACCTAGCGTGAAGCGGGACATCCTTCAAAGAAAGTATCCTTATATGCACAAGTCGGGGTGCATCTGAAAGGTGTGATATTCGCCAAGGTCGCTCCTATGGACTACCGATTCACGGCCATTGCTCGGTGAGGCCTTCTGTTCTGTACTTAGGCTACAGGTGTCGACAACATAACCTTTTCATCAGTGTTATACCCAGATGGGATAGTGTGAGTGATGATCCGGTACGACACCAAGCGCTGGACTCAACGTTAGATTGCCTTACCGTATCTGCAGACCAATATTTCGTCAAGTTGGGTGTGATCGAAAATGCAGGGCATCCCAGCACTAATCTTTCAACAAACAAGTGGGAGCTTGGTAAGCAAGGATGAATGTCGATCAAAACGGTTGCCTCTTTCCGAGATGGAGTTGCGTTGTGGAAGGTTGGGTGGGGTGTCCCTGGATCTAAACCCCCAAGGCACATATGCATATACGAAAAGCGCCTTGGCAGTAAACCTCGAGGATAATGCCTACTTGGACGAGATACCTTGATTTCCATTAAGGTATAAGCCGAGATGTTGGATCAGGCCTTGAATCGACCTCTGACTCGTCCCCACTAATCCCATTGGTAGATTAGAAGGAAGGCTTCGGTGTGAAAGAGGCTGTAGGGTGCCCAGCATTAACGAGCTCAAGTTGACTCCTTGTTGTACCTATACGTCCAGTCATATTCGTCTTTACTTATCCTTTACGGCTTCAGGGAGCTTCGCTTTCGACGAAGACGTCAGAGACTGAGGGGGTACTTAGGCCGGGGGACTTCACGCCAGATGGCGGGCGCACTCACCACTTGGCCGAGATCAGGGATTTTCTGGCCTTCGGGAACGTACATGGCCACGTCCATCCGGCCATGGACAGTGTTCCGGTACATTGTCAAGCTGAATACATTGCATATCTCCCCAAGCGCCAGCGCCTTTCGCTGCAGAGACTCCGGACTTGCGGATTTTATCCTTCTCCCGCTTGTCGTGCATGTAAGGTCGGCTCGGCGCGATTTGGGACGCTAACTTGGCGTTTGGCAGCAACTCCACCTGCAGCGGTTGCGTCTTTGGTGAAGCCTCGGCTACTTCCCCGACCCCGTTTTCCTGTGCCGCGTGAGATTCTGGCTTTCGCGGAGATGGCGGTCGAGGTCGAGGTTCCGATTGCGGCAGCGGCGGGCACGGCTCGACTCCCTCGATCCTCGCCATCGTGGACGACGCGAGCTCTTCCAGCAGCCGCTCCTTGGCCATGCACAGTTCCTGCATCATCTCGTTCTTCGTCTTCTCCAGCTCGTCCCGGCTCCGGCTCTTCTCCCGCTGGTATAGCCTCAAGTCTCCTTGAAAGCGCTCGAGCTTTTGTATCAAGATCGCGCTGATTTCCTCGGTGGCGTCGACAACGCATTGGGCTTCCTCATGGGGCGCAAGTCGCGGCCGTGGCGTCCGAGGCTCGGGACTGTAAGACCCCTCTTCCTCGCTAGCATCGTATTCGTAACTGCTGTCGGTCATGCCGTAGACTGTCATGTCGTGCATCTACTCGCTTTCTGGAGGGCGATGTCGGGTGTGTCCAACAGGGCGATGGGTCTGATCGCCTTGGAATCGGACAAGGCCCTGCGTTTGGGCTTTATAATCTGCGCAAAGTAGACCCAGTGCAGGAGGGCATTGCCGGCACACATGCCAACTCATAATCGACTCCATCCTAAAATCAGTTGAGCCGCTTTGAGCGCCGGCAGCGCAATTGCCATGCTTCGTAACTGGACGCACGTACTGCATCTCTGTCTGCATTGCTTAGGCGGGCGATGCTTTGGAGAAGTTGTAGGCCGAGACAGTTTGGACTCCGCGAAATCTGCTGTGTGGTTGGCTGGCCTTGGCCGCCGGGCCTCAGCGCTACAGTAGCTTAGGAAGCGCTGAGTCGAAATCGGCTCCCTTGACTTAATCCCCTAGTAACGGCCATTGTGACCCTGGAGAGCTCAAAATGATTAGTTCCTCTTGTTCTTTTAGCACTGTAAATATTAAATTTGTACTGTACTGTTCCAGTTCTCATAGGAAGCCATCATCGGTGCGGCACTTGTCTTTGCGGTCTTTCCTAGCTATATACTGTATGTAGTGGCCCACAGACAAAAAAGTGGATGCAAATTCCTTTGGATAAAGAAACAGTGGTGCAGCTATTGCGGCCCAGTACCAAGTGGCCAGGTCCCCAGTTGCGTTGATGGCTCTGTTTTGCAGCGCTAATTAGCACCTAAGCATATGCGGGGGAAACCGGCTCACCGTGGTGAAAGGCAAACACCACTCTCGTCGTCACCTTGTCTTTCGCTTTGCGATGCCTTACAGTATCTGGGGGAGGTAGCAGCGTGTTCTGGCGCGGAACCCAATTCAGAGGCATTATCCGGCCTATGGTCCATCCATTCTCCACCCCGCGCCTGAACCAGCCTTTTCGGCACTGCTTCTGGCTCGCCAATTTGTGTGGACAGACTTTTCCGGCAGGAGAATGTAGTTGCTGACTTCCGAGGAGAACGCGGGATGACCTGGCATTGGGAATTATGGTCCAACTAAATGTACACTGCCCAGAACTCTGAATTCAACCGCCAGTAGTTCGAATTATCAACAACTAGACCTCCCCTACGATCTAGAACCTGTCAGGGAAAGCTCACACTGCTGGAACAATGATTTGCTCGCGTCCATCTCGTAGTATTCGAAATGCATCATGACGAACACGCTCAACCAACGAAAATTTCCAGGTTGTATCAAAACTAACATCTTGTGCATCAGGTACCGTATCTCCATCGACTGGTACCACACGCGAATACTGGTCGCCAAGGGTTCGCTCTCGACACACCTCGTCGTTTTCCCAAGCACCACCCTCTGCTGTGGGCAATCTGTATCCCTGCTGATGCGCAAATTTCACTTCGCTTATTGATATAGATGGACCCGGGCGGCCATGCTTCAGGATGATCTTCAAAGCAATCGATGTCTTAGCGTCCAACAGCATCGGACACACACAGACTGCGTGCCTCCACGTCATGAAGTGTTGTCCGTAAGTCGTCATGGTTGTGGCAAGAACATAGGATTCGAGCGACGTAAGCCCCAAGAAATCCATCTCTTGATCTTGAACGACGTGCACTTGGATTTTGTTCTTGCCGTGGAAAAAAATATGTTTCCGCTGCTCTGGGCTCGAAGTTTCCAGTTCGTATCCCTCCCGTTGCAAGAGATCCCAGAGCCGATCCCTTCCAGATCGAAGAAATACCTCAAATGACTGTATCGGACGTTGTGTTGGGCAGAAGATGGAGATAACAGGTAGACCCCAAAATAGCATATGCTCCTCGCGGGCGATCTTCTGAAGAGAGGACGTATCTTCCACGAATGTCCCAAGGACATCGTGGAAGTTCTTGCTTTGCTGCTCGTTGCCATGGCAGTGGAGAGAGATGGGTCGAAAGAGAGTACAGCAAAAGAGATAGAGAACAGCAGAAGAGGTTGCGGAGTTGGGGTAATATAAGCTGCAAGATGGTTTTAACTTGCTAGCTGACCCACATAGACCAAAGTGAGAGCATATCAATCGGTGAATGCATTAGGTTCAAATGTCACAACCACAACATAAGTACAGAGTCAAACCAGTCCCGCAGCGCTAGAAGTGCAAGTGCCGAACCCCACAGCAGCTGACCTATCAATACTTCCTCGACTATATAAGAAGAGGCTTCTGGTCCGTACTTATCATAAGATGACAACTCAGTCGTTTGCATCTATTCCTGACAATGCTACCTAAAGCTACGTCCGGTCCAATTGGCTTCGTACCCCAAGGTACATTCGTCCAAAAGAGACCGGTGCAGTACTCGACGGTGTGGCTTTGCCATTTTGCGATGCTAGAGGCTCTCGATTAGGAAGCGCTTTTTCGCAGCCGGCTCAAAGACTGGTTGAGCTGCGGTAGGGCAGATGTAGGCCTCAGGACGTAGAGCTGCTGATGGCGCCGCCGGCCCAAAAATGAGCAAAGCCAGCAAACTTAGAGCGAATGGGGACCCCAAGCAGACGCCGATATAGTTGTGCCCATTACTGGGCGTGGGGCACTTGCTGCTCACAAGAGGCACTCCGGAGTTCCCTCCAATTCCTACCGAGTAGTATGCATCTGGGAGGCCAAACTACCATTCTGGTTTACTGTTGGTCCCTGCTGGTGTAGGGGAAGAGTAGCAATGGCGCACTAGCGCAATAGTGGGCGACATAAGCACCGAGTCTAAGTACGCCATCGGAGTATCCCGCAGTGACGTATCTCGATACTGTGAAGATCAAAGGGGCAATGGCGTTACCCAATAGCCATCAGCCCCATCTATCTTCGCTGGCTTGGCAGTGAGCCGCAAATGGTCCTAAGAGAATTCTGCATGCAGCCGAAGGGCCCCAGGAAAGCTGGTGGACGCCTACAGGAGTGCAAAGAGGTTTCGAGCAGAGGGCCTAGTCTCCTCTTCCGGTCCGAAAGGAAATGTGGAGATAGAAGGGCAGCATCGATGCACCACTTCCCCCTTGCCTGAGCAGCAGAACGAACGCTCGTATTTCTTCTGGATCGGAGTAGTTTAGTCCCCCTCCCGGCACCCGAAATACATCGAGTAGTTCTCTCACGTATCCATGAAGTAGCGTAGGCTCACGGTACCCCGATGCTTCAGTGCTGGTCTTTTGGTTCGTACCCGTCCGTATTCAAGGCAGCCCTGTTTCCGTATACGCCTGATCATAGTACCTCGTAGCAACCTGGGCATCGTATCTCACGCTAGAGACGTCAAAAGATGACTGACGCAGTACTCAAAAGTGCGTAGCAACTTATTTAGGTCCACGATTCTCGGTTAAGAAGTGCTTCGTCGTCCTTGGAGATCATCGAGTTCTTTATCCTGATTGAGTGACATGATAAAGGCCTTCCTTTACTAACTGAAGACTTCAGTTCTGGGTCTCAAACCACATGGTGACCGATCGCATTCTGCAGGAGTCTAAATTGAGCCACAGTAATACGATGTATTAACTGACATGACCCTCGCATGATGTAGAGACCATTCATCATCTCGCGCTACCACAGAGCAGCTGGACGAGGCTTGTCGCCGAGGTGGCTAGATCAGTCACTGGTAGCAAAAGTCCAGACCGGGACGTGGCGTAACGCCGAAATGCATCTGGTAATACTCTTAGCCACTCATAGAGAAGCATTGAAGCTCTGTACCTCCAGTATTTCTCTTCTGGTTCGTACCAACCCGTATCTCTATGCAACAAAGCATACTTTTTGGATGTATTTCTGGCAATGCTACCCGAAGCTACACTGACTCGATTTGCTTTGTATCTGAAGATACGTCCATAAAACAGAGATCGGCGTGGTACTTGATGCTGCCAACTTCATATGCAAGGCAATTCTGTGATGAGAACAAGCACAGTCCAGGTAGCACAGTCGAAGCAAAAGGACGATATCGACCCCTTCCGTGTTTATGGGACCGCATCACGACTGGCTGTCGGTAATGCAGTCGCCAAGGTCCGGCCCGGCTTATGGCAGTCGATTCCTTTCTGAAACATTGTAGGTTGAATCACCATAGCTGTCTCGAAGGCGATTGATGAACATGGAGATGTTGCCATCGTTAATATCTCGCTGTATTGATTGAGGTTCTCCCACATCTCGCAGGGGTGGAAACCCCTATTCTGCTTATGGGCATTATCATGGCCCGATGTCTCAAGCCCTCCTACTCCCGCTCCCACTCCCACTCCCACATCGAGTCGTCATAGACAGACTTGTTGATCTCGGAATACATAGGAAGAAGAGTCTCCTGTATCATCAAGTAAAACAGCGGAACAGCGAAGGAGTGAAGTAGGTAAGGTAATTGATGTAGTAAGTGCTCGTTGGCGAACTCGTGTTAGGTATTTGGGGCTAAATCACCAAATGCGCTGGATCGAAATCGCGTCGGGGTGACCTTCCCGATCATGACGAAGTCGTCGAGGGGGCCGTAGGTCCTGTGCTCGGTGAGAATCTCGTTCGCGAACGCGCCCCTGACCCCGCGTATGGTCTTGTGCATGTGGTACGGCACATCCTGACGAGGCATGTCCTTCCTTGGCGAATCATCCAGGAGACAATCGTGATGTTTGGCCGCTTCAACCCGTCGCGATTCGCAAGTGCGCTTCACCCAGCCGCAGATATTCGCTCAAGCTTTACCTGGCTCTGCCTCGTGACCACCATACAGAATGTCATTCCCGCCTTGGTTGCACATCGGCGGCTACTTCGCCAGGGCCACCGATGCTAGTGCTAGGCGCCATCTACGCCTCGATGTAGCTCCAGCTAGTAGTAGTTCTCAGCGTATGCCACTATAAAACCCAGAAAAAACCGAAGGCAAATGCCGAAAGAGGCCAGTCCACTGGATCGTTATCCTTGGTTTCTACCGGCGCGGGTTCCTTATTGCCGATTTTGAATTCAAGCTCGCTGACAAACTCGCTGGTATCCTGGATTCTGTAAATCCATTCCTCCTCCAAGTATTTGCAGTCGCAGTCGCAGTCGTAGTCGCAGTTGCAGTCAGGTAGGCTTCTGAGTATATTTCGGAACCTTTTGGCGCTTTCCTTCAGATCATAGGCTAAATTGTAACATTGAGTGACCATACCCATCAGTTCTGGGTGCTCCGAGATGTTGAAGGGATGATTTTGTGTAGGCATGGCTAGAGCGGATGGTAGTATAGTTCAGGTAAAGACTTTGGTCACAATGGAAGGATACAGGGAAATCCAGGATTGGAAAGAACTAGCCAGATAGCTGGTATTTATACCCGCGAGGCTTTAGTTTCCACGGGTTGTGGAAGGGCGAAGAGACAGGCCCCTGTAAAGAGGCCGCCGCTTGGAAACGTCTTATGACAAGAACAATTGACCAACGGCAATGATCCTCCCGAGGTTTGGCTGACGAGGAGGCCATGAAACGTACTCCTGGTTACGTCATTGACGACATCATCTACACACAGCTCCTAAAGGCATTCTACGCCATTGTTGATCAATCGTCACTAGGCAACCCTGTTCAAGTCCCTCATTTTAATGTAGTGCCTGTCCATGCCACTCGATCCACTCATCGTCCATGCGACCGACTATGGTCGACTGTGAAGATGGCTCACTTCCCGGGAAACAGACTGCGACGAGAGCTTTAAGAAATCCTTTGTTAGCAGAGTCCAAGGACGAAAGCGAACCTAGACTCACGCCGCTTAGTCCTACGAATAGTGGACGTCGTACGCCTGACTATTTAAGACGAGGGGCCGCGGGATACTAAACGTAGCCGCGACTACGTTTCTCTCTATGCTTCCGAGCAAGCAGCTTAGGAAAGTTGGACTGCTAACTCATCATATTAGCAACAATTCGAAGCACCTTTACCGCAGACGTGGAATGAGCTGGGGACCGAGCAGCAAGTCCCAATCCCAGTTTACAGTTGCAGTGGCACGGTTCATGTTGTTTATATCATATGATTAACTAGTAATAGGAGAGTATCACTGACTCTTAGGCACAGCTTTCCGACTGATGGTTGACATAAACACGGGGGCCGAGCTTATAAAAGGAATTAAAATCAGCAGCAGAAGAGAATTAGCTAGCCCCTAATCTTTGCCTTTTCGACTACCTGCTTGAGCCTTGGAGAAGTTCCATTTGTTCATCCCACTCTTGCTCTGAGTGCATATTGAGAAAGGTTTCACGGACCTCTGGTAGAGCGGTTCGTGGCAGGTCTTGTAGCGAGACACCCGAAGGTCTCCAGTGAACCTTGACCGTTGCCAGCGTTCCTTTCTTGTCCACGTGCACATCAGTGAGCTTCTCGTACTCATAGAATCCAAAGCTCGCCCCTGCTCGATGGATAAAAAGAGTTTCGAGCTTCATACCGTTGCCACGGTTATTGTCATTTTCATGGCATTGGTTCTGGTTGCCTCCGTTCACCCTATCCCAGCGAGCCTATCTTTAGAGAGGGATAATGTTTCCTGATCGTTGTAGGATGGCACATAGTCCTGGCGAGGAAGTGAATCATCCTTGTCTACGTCGTCTCTGTGCCGATCTTGCCCCTTTTGCACAAATGGACGAGTGCCTGCTTGCTCTACTCCCATCGATAGTGGCGGGTGCACGAGAATAAATGAAGAAGTGCGGTGGCTTTGGGTATTTATATTCTGTGCGATTCCCTACCCAGGCGGCCTGGTATGGAACAGCCCTGGAGGCCTGAAAACACCGGCGCTGACGGTGTAGCATCGTAGCCGCATCATCCATTGAGTGACACACGATATCGAGGGAGGCCTCAATACGAGAAATATGATGGTGTGCAACCAGAAACAGGCTTTCAAGTCGGCCAGCGGAAAACGACTTCACCGTCAGATGTGAATTCCCGCAGTCCTCTGCAGCACTCTATGATCGACCAGCTCGGCACAACCAGGTACTATATAAACCCGTACATCCTTCATCAGATAGAATTACTCTTTCCTTTTCTTTCTTCACTTTCCTCAACCACAAGACCTCCACAACGATGTGCACCGCTGAAAACATCTCCATCGACACTGTTCATGAAACACACGACCTACCCATCATGGCATTGCCGCGGACCAACGACCCAGCTCATCAATTAGAGGAAGATTATTATTCCTCGTGCTTCAACTTCTCCTATCATGGTCTATCACTCGAGCTTGAACGGCTAGGCAGTGGGGGTATCCTTTCTATTCTCCCGCTGTGGACAGAGGATCAGGCAGCATACCTTTTCTCCAGCAAGGCCGTTGCCCCTATAACACCATTTATTATCTGAATGCTTCGATGGAAGAAATTTTGAGAACCCTATATTGGACGACATGCTATGCTTCTTGGAACAAAATCCTGCAGAATGTGATTGGAAGTTATTAACCCCTTTAGTAGCGGCCCATTGACCTCCTGTTGTAGTTCTTTCGTTGTTCCTGTAGTTCTGGCCGATATCAATCAGTACGTCCAGGCAAGCATCAAGGCTTGAGAAACAGGGTCTTTACTTAGCCATCACACCTAATAGGCTGGAGTCGAATGCACCTGCATGGTTAGAAAAGCTGGCAACGGTGGGCACGCCTACTTGAGGCGCCGCGGCGAAATCGGGTAAGGGCGCCTGCGAAGAGGCCGTATGGACATTCATGTCAAGGCCTTTGGTTGTATGACGCACTCCTTTCATTGCTCGTCGATGCGGCCGTCTGCATCTTCGGGGGCTGTGGTGGAATGGAAACATGGTGGTGTATGCTCGGAGGCAGAATCCAGTATGGATGCATGAGTAGGACAGTCACGGTTGTGACTCGACGATGGGTGTAATAAACTCAGTGATGTTGCACAGATCCTCTTGGACGGCCTGCCTGCGACAGCTTAACACCGTTTCCCCCATTCTAGCAGGGCATTGTCGTGGTTGTGCCGTCATAATCGGCGCCAAGGGCCTTCTGGCCGCCACCCGGCTGTTCCAACGTACAGCTTTTTGCAGCGACGCATCCATCGCGCCGTGGTCGGGGTGTCTTGTGGGTGCTGGCCGGGCATCTGCATTCGTCGCAGCGGTCGGCGTAGCGGTCGGCGTAGAGTTCGTCGTGGAGCTAGGCTCGGTACGGGCGGGCTGCCGCTCCCCGTCGATCGGGCGCCTCGGCCGCCTGCAGCAAGCTTAGTATTTATTATGCAGTCAATAGACGAGAATCATGCTTACCTTGCGGCTTTTGTGGTGAAGGCAGCTGCCTCGGGCCCACCTGTCTCATGGGACTGTTAGGAATGACAGTCCCGCCGTCCTCGTCAGGGATGATGTCGTAGACAGAGAGACTCTGCCGCGCCAACAGGAGCTGCTACAGTATATTCGAGGTCGGTTTCATACTCGGCATCCGCATCGATATCCACATCGACACCGGCGTTCGCGTCGTCACTGGCGGCTGGCTGGACCTCGAAATCGACGGCTCCAGCATGGCGGCGCGATCGTGTCGCTCGCCGTGGCTCGGTCTCGCATGATAGGCGACTGATTGGTGAAACTGCGGCTGTCAGCAACGGGGTTGCATACACTCGACGGAACGGTAGCTGGGAGGTAGGGACAGACAATCGGGACTGGCCGCGGGTTTGGATGAGGTCGAGGCTCCCGTTGCCGTCTGCTCCTAGCAGTGGACGGGGTCAGTACCTTTGGACACGTTCTAGCGATCGTACCCAGATATATCACGTCGTCATCGGCGTCCATCGTAGGGATGAGCTGATCTAGAAGAGGCAGGTTACAAAACCGCGCTGGTACGATGTGCATCGACACGCCTATACAGAAGACTATGGGTAGGGGGAAACGCACTCGAGCGGTGTTGAAGAAGTTCAATTAGTGGGTAGATGGGTAGATCAAAGGCTTACTGTAGCTAGAAGAATGGGGTATCACCTACGCGCTGCTTGACCCACTGCCGACGATGGTGACCCCGCACTTAACAACCCCCAACCCCCGCCCCGGGGCTCCATCTCGTCTGCCACGACTACCACCGGTGGGGGATCATCAACGTATGTTTGCTGTGACCGCTGTTGTAGGGACAATGGGGACTAACACCTGTGAGTAACAGTTTCTGGAACTGCATCTTTGATTTAGTCCACCTTACTCCCCACCACTAACCCTTACAGTAGGTGGCGGATACTGCTTTTCCTAGGTCATAGAGTTTCCTTAGTGCAAGGCAACGTATTTGGCTTGTAGGTGATGCAGAGGGAGGGAGTCGCGGGGGCGCCCTACAACTTCGCCTAATGGTAACGGTGACATACTGCGACCATGCCGTCTCCCCCCGCAGCCCGAGCCCGAAGAAACGGCAACGACGACAGCCCGATGCGGACGACTACAATGGTGGCTCGGCACCCGAATACACGCGCTCTGCACCAAGTTCCGACCGAAAAAGCCCGGAGGAGACAGCTGCGACTCCGCGACCCCTGCGAGGGCGGACCTTCCCAGTGGGTGATAGCCGATCACGCTTCCTAATCTTGATCTGGCTTTGCTCAAGTACAACGGTGGCGTCGGTGCGGCTCAGGCCTAAGGCGATGCACGAAAATAGCTTGGTCACCGGCTGTCCCATGTTCTTCGATACTTGAAGAAGCCACTCAATCATGTCCCACTTGGTTACCCTTGTGTGAGCGGTAACGGGCTCACCTTTAGGTGGAAGCTGGCTCGGCTTTGACGGCAAGAAATCATCGCCATCCTCCGCAAACAAGTAAAATCGATGTTTCATAGACACATGCTGCACCGGGTTAAACATATCCTTTGGATCCTTCGCTGCTTCTTTGGTGTTGGTGTTGCGATAAGGACGGATAAAAAATCCCGCCCAAATTCGGCCCATGAAGTAGTGTAGCCTTTGACTCGCCCAGTGACGGAGTGTCGATTCAGCTCCATCGATACTCTTGATGTGGCTGGGGAGGTTTTTCGCATCAAGAGTTGGGATAACGATCTCCATGAATCGGTCTGAGCCGAATCGGCGATTTAGTCTATGAGGTCTTTCGAGTCTCAGAGAATCAAGTTGGATAGTAAACACGGAATCGGGGTCGGAAGGCGAGCTAAATTCCAGCGATGCAGTGAGGGACCGCCGATCTAGAGAGCATCTTGGCGGTTTTGTTTTTACTGAGTAACACTATTCGGGAGGTGATTGCGGTTATTTTGTATAATACAATTAAAATTATCTTGACAACGTAGAATGGTTTCTGGGCCTTCATTGACTATTGCCTTTCGCTGTCTTCTCATTGTCTTTTGACGGACGCAATGACGCCCGATGTTGACTGCCCCGCATAATTTACGGCGCATACTAACCGCCGTAACCTAGCTTCTTAGAATAATAACGTAATAATTCGTTCTTTCACACTCCATGGCGCTGACTCAGATCACACGTAATAGTGGACATGCTTCACGTAGCAACCATTGACGAACCTGCCGTGTCATCATCGAAATTTCACACTGGGCCTTGCAGCCTTAACAGGAAGTTAAGAGTGACATACGCCAAGTGAGGCACACTGGTTGGCTGTTAGGCTTATGTCTTGTTAATTTTTGCAACATGTTAGCCACACCATATGCACGAGCGGTTAGTGAGTGACAATTACATCATTCAGCCGTCAATGGGCGTGTAAGGCCTGGCATACCAACATTTAAGAGACTTGGTTGTCAGAGCATATGGCAGCAAATCTCGATTGCAGATATCTTCGGGAGCGCACATCTAGAAGAAAACATCATCTCTCATCACGGCAGGCTACCTATCATCTCTCTAAGCACAGAAGCACCGAAACACAATGCCGTTAGCTGGAACCGTATCGATAGCTTCCTTCAATACTGATATCCTGGACCGGCACTTGATCCATTCTTATGCTGTGTCTGGAGCCCAGACAGAGTCTGGTGAGGATGAGACTTGGCGATACGAGATATGGTTCTTTTGCGAGGATCGTGTCGTTTACGCGATTCACGGGGGTCCTATGGCAGGCCGTAAGAACTATCAGGCGGCCACGTACCAGTGCGTACGGCCTGGGGAGCTGTGGCAGATCAATTGGCTTGAGGAGACGGGCACCATCGTCAGTATGGTCTTCGACATTCGCGAACGCCGTATTTCTACTATGATCGGCTTTTCCCAGGGCCACTGGGAGAACCCCGTCGCAGCCCACGGCGATAAACGCAACAAGGGGGACCTTACGCGCTGGCGCAAGCTTGCTGAGATAGGCCACCAGACCGACCGGACCGTGCTCGTCGAACAGGCGGAGCTGGAGCAAGACTTTAGAGGGAAGGGTGATTGGACTCTATTGATATGGGCCAGTCATGTTTGTGATATAGTCTGTCTTGCTGTATGGTGCAGTTCGATGCTGAAGCTGAGGAACGAGCCACAGAGGTGGTTCACCTGGGCGCCCACCAACCTCATCGCTTGCCTCGAGAAGCAGCCGGTCCCGGCACTCATTACACATTTCGTGTTAGTGCTTTTGACGCATTTGTCCTCCTCGCCACTAGGACAAACGGCCGAGGTACGCATGGCAATACTTTTGCGTACAGGAGAGAAACCTCACGGCTTGGCGGTAAAATTTCTGGAATATAGAAAATGAAGGTTTACTACCTGTATTCAAGGTTGACTGTCGTGATTGACCATTGCATCGAAGCTATTGTTCGGCTCACGTGCAAAAAGAGTATGAATATTGAAGAGAGGTGGAAGAAGCGGGTTAAGGGGGTGGCTGGTCTCGTCAGCCACAGGGCGAAGCGGCTGTGCTACATGGGGCGGGCTACTAGTTCGATTGCAAGCAGGCTCGAAACGGCGACACATGCCATGATCAACTTCTTATCCGACATAACGACGTAATTGAGTAGGCACGAAAAGGCAACGCGCCGCATAACGTACGCCAACGACCGGCGACCGACAATATGAGTCGAAATTCGACACAGCATGGCGGCGAGCACAACAGGAGCGGGGATAAGCTGGCGACTGGAGCACGCCAGCATGACGACAGTTACTACCAAGAATACCAGTTGAGTTGACCGTCACTTCTGTGTTGCAAGAGAGACGACAGCATAGCGACACGGTTGTTATTCACTGTTTCGAATGCTCAAAGAACCCCGAAACACGCCGGCACACAATGACTCCTTAGGCCAACGAGACCTAGTCCCCACGGGACCAGCATGATAGACATTGCCAGACCGACCTGCATGCATCGTGCGATAGACGCATCCCACCGACGATTCTCCAACCCACAGCCGAGCAGGATTGCATGACCCATAGCGAAAAGAGTCGACGAGGCTACAAAAGGCCAGTGCATTGGCAGAGGCAGAGGAATGGAGCACCGGCGGTCAGCGCATACTATGCCAGGAGAGGCAACGCGATTCCGCGCCATGGGCCGTCGTGTCTGCGAATGGCCTAACCCACTCCGACATCCAATATCCTCTTGCGAAGCCTTACACCTGATCGAAAAAGGTGTCGCCCAAGGGGTCGGCGTCGGCCACGGGGACGAATCGCTCAAACAAGGCTTTCATCTGCGACAACCAGCCGGTGACCCTCTGGGTTTCCTGCAGGAACCTGTACTCGATGTCAGTTGACGATCTGCGCCAGACTGAACACACGGTGACTTACAGCTGTTCGACCTTCTGTGTGCTGTCCGGGCACTGTGGTCAGATAAGCGCGTCGTTGCGACGGCGGTGGAGACCTACAAAGTCGTGAAGCTGGCAAGACGTGGGCGTGCGTGAGTAGGAGAGCTGCCGTACGAGGGCGGGGATAGACTTACTATTCGTTGTGGTGGGCCAGCTCGGACTGGACGGCGTTGACCTTGTCCAGCAGCTCATTCACTTTGTGCAGCAGTTCTTGGGCGTCGCCCGACGTTCTTCGTTTTCAGTACAACACGCGGACTGGATGTGGAGGGACCTACAGTGGCGGGGAGCTGAAGGGGCCCGAGTCGTAGCCTTCTTGGTCATCGAAGAAGTTGGGAACGTCTGGAAAGGACAGTGGTTGTTGGTTCGGAGGCTGGAGCTGCGTGGCAGAAGGAGCGACAGTCTTGGGCGCAGGGGCAGGAGCGGGTGCAGGCGCGGGCGCCGTGGCGGCGTGAACTGCCGATGGTCGGCCCTGTCGTGGGTGGCGCGGACGCTGTGCACCGTATCGCTGCGAAGGGAGCATGTCGGCGTGGATGGAAGTGACGGATGAATATAGGAAGTTACAGGTGAAGGAGAGCAAGGTGGGCGAAGGATAATGGAATATGCAACTCACTGAGAGCCTTGGCCCCAAAACTGGTATTTCTGTGGCCCGATTCGTGCGGTGCTGTAATGAAGCAGCAAGCATGGATGCAAGCCCAGCACGAGCGGTTCCGGCGGCGGCATGTCCACCGCAGTACGCCTTGACGAGTACGTGTTGCCAAACCACATGGATCTATGCAGTCCGTGCTACAATACGAGAGCGAGTGACCGCACGAGCGCGGAATCAGGGCGCAGGGTCATGGAAAACTACGGGCGGCGGCGACGATTTGCCATTCAAGAAGCACGGCGAGGGAAAGGGTAAAGTGCCATGTATGTACGTAAGTATGCACCAATACATTATATTCATCTATTCTATTCGCGTCTCTGCATTGGCTCTGCTCACGGGGTCGGGACTGCCCGATCCGCGCGAACAGGTTCGTAGCCAGCACCACGTACAGGCGCAGAGGCCGGCTTCGCTGGCCGCACTGCCACTAGCAGGTGCAGGGAAAAACCTCGGTACATGAGATGCTCGAATGTAGGAGGAAAACCCGGGTGGCCAAGGCGGGCAGGAGATGACTCGAACTGCGGACGCCAGAGCCAGGCTCGATACCACTCCGCAGGAGATGCTCGACTGGATGGGTGGCAGAGCCCGTTGGATTATCCGGCAGGAGATGACTCGGACTGCCGGAGCCCAACGAAAAACCCAACCCCAAGAGGAAAGTCGTTGAAGGGAGGGCTGCCCCAGGAGGTAATAAGTCGCTGAAAGGAAGGATGCCCCAGGAGGTAATAAGTCGCTGAAAGGCAGAGCCAACCCCAGACTCTGAAAGGCAGAAGAAAGAAAAAAACCCAACCCCAGGAGGTAGTAAGTCGCTGAAAGGAAGGGTGCCCCAGGAGGTAATAAGTCGCTGAAAGGAAGGGTGCCTCAGGAGGTAATAAGTCGCTGAAAGGCAGAGCCAACCCCAGACTCTGAAAGGCAGAAGAAAGAAAAAAACCCAACCCCAGGAGGTAGTAAGTCGCTGAAAGGAAGGGTGCCCCAGGAGGTAATAAGTCGCTGAAAGGAAGGATGCCCCAGGAGGTAGTAAGTCGCTGAAAGGCAGAGCCAACCCCAGGAGGTAGTAAGTCTCTGAAAGGCAAACCCAACCCCAGGAGGTAGTAAGTCGCTGAAAGGAAGGGTGCCCCAGGAGGTAATAAGTCGCTGAAAGGAAGGATGCCCCAGGAGGTAATAAGTCGCTGAAAGGAAGGATGCCCCAGGAGGTAATAAGTCGCTGAAAGGCAGAGCCAACCCCAGGAGGTAGTAAGTCTTTGAAAGGCAAACCCAACCCCAGGAGGTAGTAAGTCACTGGAGGGAAGGGGGTGATCCAAAAGGATGCACAAGGAAAGAAAGAAGAAAAGAAACCTTGACTGCGCTGGAGAAGGTCGCCTTTATATAATCGTGTCGACGGCTAAGGTCTGTCAAGGTGGGCCCCTACGTACATGCTGTGTGTGGTTCCTGCCCATGTCTTCCGTCTGGCGTTTCGGCTCCTCTACAGACGTCCACTGCCATCCCAGCCACCGCTACGGCACAACCGGCGACATGAGTGACTCTCCTCCAAAGCTGGCTATGCGCCTCTCGGGGAGTGTTTTCTGGTCCCTTCTGCCAGTGTCACGGCTCCAGGGTCTATTCCTGCATCTATGTCCCTCTTCGCCTCCTGGGCCATGTTTGTCCCTCCCTCTCTTTTTCCTCTTTTTCTCCCTTGCTCCCTCTCGCTCCCTTTCTTGCTCCGCTCGCCCCTCTCGCCCATTCCTTCGCCCTTGCCCATTCCTTCGCCCTCTCTCGTTCCCTCGTCTCTCTCGTTCCCTCGTCTCTCTCGTTCCCTCGTCTCTCTCGTCTCTCTCGTTCCCTCGTCCCGTCGCCCTCTCGCCCCTCTCTCGTCCCCTCTCTTGTTCCCTCGTTCTCTCCCTCTCGGTCTCTCCCTCTCACTCTCCTTCCACTTCCCCTCCTTCCACTTCCCCTCCTTCCACTTCCCCCTCCTTCCACTTCCCCTCGTTCCGCCTCTCTCTTTTCCCCTCCTTCGCTTCCCATCTCCTCTTGCTGCCACTACGCTTACCTACTTTACGCTCATTGTCTGATACCCCCTCACTCGTCTTCCATAAGTAGACTGCTCCACCGTCACATTGCCAGTCAGCGAGTATGCCCGCCGCCGCACGATGCGCTCAACGTCGACTGCGTAACTCGAATCTCCCAACAGTATCCGGCCGCAATCCCTACAACCTCGAGGCGCGACCGCCGCCATTTCGAGGCCACAACGGAGGCCACAACGGAACGGCCGTCATAGGAAACGTACCTGGTCGTGCATGGCCAGGAAGCACCCGATCGGCGTTTGTACCTCCAAGACGCAGGCAGTGGGGATTGCCTATAATACTACGCGGAGGATTCGATCGGAGGACGCAAGGCCAGTGGCTACCATGGTCCGGCTATTCATGCAACAGGACCAACGCAGGAGACTGCGAGCCACGGAAGAGTTCCACTTTAGCATTTGGCCCACCCACGCAATTGCTCCCAATACCAACCGGCGGTCGGCTTTGGCCTACTGGCAGCGCCCGACGAAGACGTCGCATAACTCCTATCAGTTTGCTCGGCTGTTCTGGCGTAGTTACGGCAAGTGGACAAATGGCTGGCTGGACGGAATGGCGGAGACTGGCTCCGATGTTCGTAGGCTCCTTCTACTTCCCAACGAATGCACCATGGCCGACTTCTTGCGATTTGTTTCCTAGAGTATCCGAGCGCCTGCATTGATTGACAGTGGCTATAAGTACGATGGGGCTTCTGTGTGCTCCATTTACCCCGGCCATGGCTCGCTAGTGAGACTTGTCGCGACCCATACGAGAGCCCTGCAGTAAGACCAGTCGCTCCACACCCAAATGGGTCGGTCAGAGCAGAAGCCGGCCCAGTTAACTCTAATGCAACTTCCATTCCCCCGTCTCACCAGGAATGGACGGAAGCACGACAGTAACAGGCGCGAATGGTGAACAATCGAACACGGGGCGGTGACGCTTAAAGTCTCTTCGTTGGTTTTCTCTTCCCGTGCAGTGCCATACCCCGCAGCAGCGACGATTGACCGTCCCCGGATGCAGACATGACCGTGATGGCCGCTGATTGGGTTCCGACTACACGGACCGCAATTTCGCGTTCAGCAGAATGCCACTATCCGGCTAGGCTCGGCGTGGCAGCATTCCAGCTTACGCTTGGCGCAACGAACCATGCCGCCTCTGCTGTTGGTTGGCTGCCTACGGTCGGGAGAGAACAGGACTCGGCACGAGTCATGCAAAGGAGACAACCGGAATGCCGCCAGGTTGCTATGGCCTACCCAGCGCTTGCCTACCGATGCGGCCTAATAACTGCAGGCTTTCTCCCAGCGCAGCCAATGTCGGAGCACTCGGACCAGACAAGGGACGCAGATACGCCGTTCGCAAGATGCAATCAAGATAGGAAACGAACTGGGCCGACAAAGAGCCTGAGCGTGCTGTAGCCAGATGCAAGACACAGAGCAACTGCCCAACTACATACCACCTCTGCGGCTGTCCCACAAGCCGAACGACCCATGCTCCAAGGACGTGTTTCCCTACCGGTTCGGCATGCCGAGTATGCTTGCACTCATTCCAGTCATGCCATTTTCTGTAGCGGTGCTGCGTGATGACTGTTGGCTGACGGCCAGTTGGGAGGTGACGGGGAACATCTGTGTCAAGAAACGAGCTATCAGACGTCAAGCGCAGTTCTACCTGAGCCGCCTACCAATAGCAGTGCCATGTCATGCCAAACCAGGCGTCATACCGAATCTCCAAGCTGAGTTCTCCGCATACAATCTTCAACGTAGACGAGTTTACGCCCGCGCGAGACAAGGTGAGCACCACACGAAAACGGTGCAGTGGCCATGCTCTGTCCCGTCCTAGCTCGTTTAGCATCTTTGCCTTCACCACATCTTGAGGCGCAACAAGGTGGCATTGTACTGGCCAACACCTGCTGCACAGCGTCTTGCCTGGATACTATCGCCAATCGCCAGCCGCCGACCTGCCGCATCGGATTTTGCTCACCTGATCGGATCCTACACCCAATGTGGGAGCTACAATGTGGAGACGTTCATGCGCATTCGGGTGTTCCATGAACGCCAAGGATGCGGAGGCCTTCCCCGCTCCTAGTCCAGGTATGTGACTGGCACGCCCTGGTGACGCATGCAAGGCGGATCCAGCGTCCAAGGGACACCTAAGCGAGGCCTGGCCCTGGGAACGCCAGTACAAGCGAATGTAGAACAAGAAGATTAAACGTCTCGATCTCTTAGAGGCGCCGAATCACGGGCAAAGACACAGGTAAGTGGGCAAAATATACAATTGAACTTCTGCGACGCACCTACGTCACGAAAGTCCCGACGCACCGCGTCTCGTCAACACTCCTAGAGCACATCTGCCGTACTGGTAAAGCACCCTGGTAAAGCACCCTGGGCAAGACCGGATATGAGCCCGCTATGAAAGCCCGACATCACCAGCGACCTACTGATTGTTGTACATCTTGTCCTTGATTTTGCGAAACAACTTCCCAAATCTTCCTAAATAAGCGCAATCTCTGCTAGCGCAGCATAAGCGCTGACACACTATTGGAAATCGCACCACGTTCGGTAGAAGAGGGGTAACCCAAACCCCTCGAACACGCCTTCCTTCGGACCGAGCTGAAGCTGGATCGCCGCTCACCCTTGGCCAGCAGTTCGCCATAGCATCCTCGTCAAGCCGCCCGGCGAGCGCTGGCAATCGGCGCGAGGTTCCGTGCCAGGATGAGGACTGGGAACGCGCAGGCCTGTGAAAAGCAGGTTGGAAGAGTTGCGACAGACATGTCCACCATGGGCCACCACTTCGTCACACTGAAATCGGTTCGATAATGTAGTCCTTTCGATATGACCTCGCTCCATGACCCGTGTCGCAACTTTCAGCCATCGGATGGAGTGGATTGACCACGCCGCTGCATCTCGTCTCGGTGATGCACGTTACTGCTCGATTGTCGGTAATTGTCGGGGATTGTCGGTTGCTCGGGCATTCCGAAGGGAGGAATGTGTCCCGACAGATTGGGTCACTAGAGAAAGGGAGGCAAGGGAGGCAAGTGGTCTTTATAACAGCAGGACAGGTCCAACAAAATGGGCAGCGCATGGCGCTAATTCGAGATCAGCTGGTGCTAACCCCACCCAACGGGCCAATGGGTGTTCGGCCTGTGCCGGCCAAGCAGTCGAGCTGTGTAGGTCGTAGCTGCTTTGGGCCTCGTGCCAGTGCGCGGACCGCCTTTTGATTGTCTGTCACCCAATAGACATTGGATTTTGCTCATGCTGCGCCTGTATGTCATGTCGACTTTTTCCAGCTTTCGTGTTTACGATGCTCAAGTTGATTGACTGCCACTGTCAGGGCCGTCACACTCGAAGTCGTCCGGAGCGGTCTATCTGAATCTAATGACCTTGGCGGAGGTTAGACTTGGGAGACGACAGCTGTCTCTGTAGTCTCTGTAGTCTCTGTAGTCTCTGTAGTCTCTGTAGTCTCTGTAGTCTCTGTAGTCTGTAGTCTCTGTAGTCTGTGTAGTCTGTAGTCTCCTCGTAGTTGTGACCGAGCCACCATGAGCAAAAACGCAAGCCCCTTCAAGATGACTGTACAGTGCCGTGCCCGACCTGTGCTTCTCACTGCTTCGCACCATCTCAGCGTCGGGGTCTTCTCTACCTGCCATTCCAGGAACAGCGGGCCTTCCTGGAAGTCAGTGTCTACCGTGGCAGCTAGGAGCGACCTATGTCGCGAAGAGCCTGAGGGTTGAATCCGCCCACTCGGCCAGACAAGCTGAACGGGAGCCGACAGTCGCAAGAGTTTGACAGAGGATTTTTCTGGTGTAAGCTAGTTCAGTCCTTACGACATACCCAGCGTTCGAGGGCAGCCGAAATGCATCTGGCCGTACTCGTACGCAGTCCCGGAGTAGCTCGGGGTCACTGTACGCCGAATCCCCCGTGCTGCTGTTCTGGTTCGTACTTCCCCGTATCTCTGGGCAAAGCACACTCGTTTTGCACCATTTCCTGATGATGCTACCGGAAGCTACTCCGATATTCCAGGCTTCGTACCTCGAGGTCCAGTAACCAGAAGTGACCAGCGCAATACAGTACAGTACCCAACCTGCCATTTATGGGTTGATCATGTTGCGAAGCTACCGCTTTCTCGATTAGGAAGTGCTTCTTGGCAGCCGGTCTAACCATGTTGCGTCAAATTCGATGCTGGCGTAGCTATGGTCCCGTACGGACGTACCGTAGACGACCTGCCGTATTACAGTATGCAGAAGAAACGGCCCTCGCAACGTTTGTACCGCTTGCCGGCGCCCATTGACATGCTGGTTGCCAGCGGACGTCTGAAAACGGACGTGGCCCATCCCAGAGTACCAAATGCTTCCAGTGCTGGGGGCGGTAGAAGTGCGCTTTCGCGGTCGTGCTGGTCATCTACGCTTGTGAAGTCCTTTGCCACGGCCTACTCCAGATTGGATACTTGGTCAACATGTGAGATGTCATCGGTGCCTGCTTGCCACGCGTAGCGACCGCCATACTGCTCATACGGCCCATACGGCCCATACGGCCTATATGGCTGGTGACCCTTGCTGTCCACTTCGTGGTAGCTTTTGGCTGGCACGGCTAGCACAAGTTCTGACCGCATGGCTGGACTTCGCCGACGACTCAATTCCGCCGCTTCCAATGTGTATGGGCCCCTCGTAGCTGCCGAAGTGCTTCTGTGGCTCGTTGCTTTGGGCTAGTTCGGTCCGTTCACGAGAGGTAGCAGAAACGCATCTGGTTGTTCTCCCAGGTACTCAAATAGTAGCATGCGCTCCTTGTACCCGAAAGCCTCACTGCAGCTCTTCTGGTTCATACCTACCAGTATCATAGCTCAGCTATCTGCACCTGTTTTTGGCCATGCTACCCAAAACTACTTCCGGTCCTATTAGCTTCGTACCTCAAGGTACAGTCGTCAAAAGAGGCCGGTGCAGTACTGACGGTGTGACTTACGTGCAGTTCATCTTGCGAAGCTAGACTCTCGATCAGGAAATGCCTTTTCGTAGTCGGTCGAAAGTTATCTCTCCAGCTCTGCGGCGGTAGGGCAGATGTCGACCTCAGGACGCAGAGCTGCTGGTGGCGCCGCCGGTCCAAAGGAGCAAAGCCAGCGAACAGCAGCGCCGATATTGTTGTGCTCCGTTGTTGGCCGTGTCGCACTTGCTGGCTCACACGAGGCACTTTCAGGTCCCTCCAATTCCCACCGAGTAGTATGCAGAAATGGTACTGAGAGGCCCAACTACCATTCTGCTCCGCCCGATCGGATTATTCAATTGTACCATTATCGACGTGGTGCGCCGATTCGAATGGAGCGCGAATCATCCAGTAACATACAATACTGTCTTTTGCTGCGTAAGCTCGAAGAGTCTCACGGGCTGGTTTCAGTCCTGAGTTTGGTTGGCCTGATTCTAATGCAGAATCGGAACCGTCCTCAAGTGGCACTCAGAGACGGAATGGACGCCGGACGGACAATTTGTGATGCAGCTCATGTTCTGGTGCGCAGGACAGAGCCTGACGTTCCCACCGCTCTGCTTGTACCGTTCTGGCAAAGGTCGGTCGCCTCGGAGCCTGAATCATTCAGCAGCGTATTCTCTATCGCCGCATCCGTCGAGAGCTCAAAGACCCTCGCGCGCTGTTTCCGGTTCTGGCTTCGTATTTGCTGCAGACCTGTTGGCCCTACCGTCGGAGTGCAGTGTCGGAAGAATAGCAATGGCGCACTAGCGCGATTAGGGGGCCAACTCCACGGCCTCTCTGGACGGCGCAAGAATTTATCCTCGTCAAAGACGCGCCGAAGGCAAGCTGGGCCAGAAATCATTCTCGCTAACATACGTTGTAGTATCAGAACAGTAGCTATCCAGTCGAACCATCTTCACCCAACTGGCATCTGAAATCACGCCCATCTGCGCCAGGAGCGGTGCAGCCTCCGGTTCCTACCCGAAAATCCAACTATCTCCCGTCGGTTGGGAACCTGGAGTGCCTGCTGTATGATGAGCGTCAACGGTCAGTCGACCATGTAGTCAATAGACGAGAATCATGCTTACCTTGCGGCCTTCGCGGCAAAGGCAGCTGACTCGCACCCTTTTGTCTCGTGGAACTATTGGTATTGGCAGCATCGTCGTCGTCTTCGGGGATGATGTCGTTGACAGAGACCCTGCCGCGACCGTGGGAAATGCTGAAATATCCTCTGGGTCGATTTCGTACTCGGCATCCGCGTCGCTATCTATGTCAGCAACGGCATTCGCATCGTCGCCGCTGCCTGGCGGAGTCTCAAAACCGATGGCTTCGACTCGGCTCGATCGTGTCGCTTGGCCGTGGCTCGGTCTCGCATGGTAGGCGACTGCTTGATGAAACTACTGCTGTCAGCAATGGTGTTGGATAAACTCGACGCAACGGTGATTGGGAGATGAGACAGACAATCCTGTTGAGATCCGGCACCTACTTCTATAGAATAAGTTACCACTAGAACATTTATTTACCTAATTACCCTCCGACCACGATGTTGAGTGAAGTTGGGTTCCCGCTTTACCCCATTGCCAAGAATGGATGAATCCCTTGAATAGCTTAGAGGCGTTTGCTACATATGCATGCGCCTCGCATACAACCCGAGGCCCACTTATCTCTGCCCTACTCGCCTCTGTTTGCAGGTGCAGTAGGCAGGTGCAACGGGTCTGCCTGCTGCAGGGCATGATGCGACTTCGTCGGACTCTCTCTCTTGTCCTTTTTCAACCCTGGATTCCCACCGCCAGGCGACACCCCATTTCCTACTCCTTTCCTCTTATTCTATATTATCCATTAGCATTGCTGTACTGGCTCCCCTGTGGCCCATCCCTGCTCTAATCCAATTGATTAATCGCATTGGCATATAGCCCATTAGCATCACACTACACTCCAGCTCCCTGCAACTTTGTTCCTAGGCCCGTCCGCCTCAGAAAATTAAGAATTATATTTCCATGGTCCCCAATAATAACATGTACTTATTAAAACCAAAGAAGCACCACATACGAGGCCATAGGTTGTTGGTGAGACCGTCCTGTCCTGCTTACTTCGAACTCCTTTACCACCATAACTGTTGCTCGCACGACTAAACTTCCAATCTTCAGCTGCTCTTTGTCGCATCAAAACAACCCCAACACGATCGAACTCGTCGCCATGTGCGCCGATCGTCCTAAACACCCAATTCTAAAAGCGTCCTTTGTCGAAAGAGCGAATAGCACCTCGCACCCTCTATCCAACTACCTCCTGCGCTTGATGGAACTAAAGCAGTCCAATCTGTGCCTCAGCGCCGATGTCACGTCCGCCCGCGAATTGTTGCACTTGGTTGACAAAGTTGGCCCCTCGATCGTTATCCTCAAGACACACTATGATACCTTGGCTGGATGGGACTATGATCCTCAAACCGGCACCGGTGCCAAGCTGGGCTCCTTAGCCAGGAAGCATGGCTTCCTCATTTTCGAAGACCGCAAGTTTGGCGACATTGGACACACGGTGCAAATGCAGTACACCGCCGGCAGCGCCCGTATCGTTGACTGGGCCCACATTGTCAACGCCAACATGATACCTGGCAAAGCTACGGTACAGGCGCTCGCCGAAGCCGCGACCAAGTGGCGGTCACGCGTTAACTATGAAGTCAAGACGTCCATTTCCGTCGGTATCCCCGTATCCAATGTCTTCGACGAGGAGGATGAGACTGAGAGCAACGAGGCTAGCGAACATCTCATTATGGGGGATATGCTTACACTAGGCCCCTATAGCCGTGATAACGATGGTAGGAAAGGCAGCATCGTATCCGTTACTACCGTTACGCAGTCTTTTGAGCCTGTCGACTCGCCGCGATTCGGAAGCCAGATAGATGAAGGAGACGAGCTTCTTCATACTAAATTCGAGGAGCCTCCTTCCGAGCGGGGTCTGTTGATTCTGGCCCAAATGGCGGGTACGGGCAACTTTATGAGCGAAGAGTACACGCAAGCGTGTATAGAGACCGCGAGAGAACACAAGTCCTTCGTCATGGGGTTCGTTTCACACGAGAGTCTCAACTCAGCCCCAGCAGACTCCTTCATTCACATGACGCCGGGCTGCCAGTTGCCTCCTGAGGGCGAGGAAGAGAATGAAACTGTCGAGGGCGATGGACTGGGCCAGAACTACAACACACCTACCAAACTTGTTGGTCTCTGTGGCACGGACATTATCATGGTCGGACGCGATATCATCAAGGCGGGAGATCCCCAGGCAGAGGCTGCACGGTACCGTGATGGTGCTTGGACCGCTTACCAAAGACGATCAAACCAGTAGGGGGTTATGTAGGACTTACATCTGTCTACTTTGGTCTGATGCAGGAGGCCTGCAGGTGCTGAGACCTTATAGATTTGGCTTTTGAGTTTGGATTCTTGGATTATTATGGATAGCAGCTTCGCGCATTAGACAGTTGGGCAGGGTATAAAATTCAATTGGAGCACCAATGACCTGGTGATGAAAATCGCATACCGAATCACTTGCCTGTATTCATCCCATTCACGTGCTGCCTGTTAGATAGCCCCGTCCAGAACTTCGCCTCTGCCAGAAGTCTAAGCTATGAATCAGTACTTCCCAACTGGCAAGCCCATTTCCGCCCCTGACAGCCCAGCCTACCAATCATGCTGGGCTGGCATCCATGTTTGCTGCTTCATTAGAGCACCGCACGAATTTGGCCACAGACATACCAGTTATGGGGTCGAGGCTCTCTCAGTTAGTTACATATCCCATTACCCTTCGTCCGTTATGCTCTCTTCCCCTATAACTTCCTCTATTCACCGACACTTCCATCCACGCCGGAATGTTCCTTTCGCAGCGTCCACGCCAGCCACACAGGGCCGACCGTCAGCAGGCCACGCCACCACCGCGCCGTGCCTGCACCCGCTCCTGCGTCTGCGCCCAAGATCGTCGCCCTTCTGCCACGCAGCTCCAGCCTCAGAACCAACCTCGACTGTTCTTTCCAGACGTCCCCAACTTCTTCGACGACCAAGAAGGCTACGACTCGGGCCCCTTCAGCTCCCCGCCACCGTAGGTCCCTCCACATCCAGTCCGCGCGTTGTACTGAAAACGAAGAAGGTCGGGCGATACCCAAGAACTGCTGCACAAGGTGAATGAGCTGCTGGAAAAGGCCAACGCCGTCCAGTCCGAGCTGGCCTTCCACAACGAAAAGTAAGCCTATCCCCGCCCTCGTACGGCCGAGCTCTCCTACTCACGCACGCCCACGTCTCGCCAGATTTACGACTTTGTAGGTCTCCACCGCCGTCGCAACGATGCGCTTATCTGACCACAGTGCCCGGACAGCACACAGAAGGTCGAACAGCTGTACGTCACCGTGTGTTCAGTCTGGCGCAGATCGTCAACTGACATCGAATACAGGCTCCTGCAGCAAATCCAAAGGCTCACGGGATGGTTGTCGCAGGCGAAAGCCCTGTTGGAGCGATTCGTCCCCGTGGCCGACGCCGATCCCTTGGACGACACCTTTTTCGATCAGGTGTAAGGCTTCGCAAGAGGATATTGTATGTCGGAGTGGGTTAGGCCATTCGCAGACACGACGGCCGATGGCGCGGAATCGTGTTGCCTCACTGGCCCCGTACCTGCCGACCGCCGGTGCTCCATTCCTCTGCCTCTGCCAATGCGCTGGCCTTTTGTAGCCTCGTTGACTCTTTTCGCTATGGATCATGCAATCCTGCTCGGCTGTCGGTTGGAGGATCGTCGGTGGGGTGCGTCTATCGCACGATGCATGCAGGTCGGTCTGGCCATGTCTATCACGCTGGTCCCGTGGGGACTGGGTCTCGCTGGCCTAAGGAGTCATTGTGTGCCGGCGTGCTTCGGGGTTCTTTGAGCATTCGAAACAGTGAATAACCACCGTGTCGCTAACCGTGTCGCTATGCTGTCGTCTCTCTTGCAACACATAAGCGACGGTCACCTCCACGGGTATTCTTGGTAATAGTTGTCATGAGCTTGTCCCCGCACTATTTGTGCTTGCTGCCATGCTGTGTCGGATGGCGGTCATGTTGTCAATCACCAAGCGTATGCTACACGCGTCATTTTCTAGCCAAAGCATGTGCCGCTCTGCATGCAATTGAACCAGAAGCCCGGCCCCACGCACCCACGTAGCACAGCCACTTTCTCCGCGGCTGACGTAGGAGCCACCCCCTTAACTCGCTTCTTCCACCGTCTAACATTCATGCCCTTTTGGCACCTGAGCCAAATAGCTTCTGGTCACACTCGTGAAGATCAACCGTCAATGCAGGTAGTATACTTTTATTTTCGATATTCTACCAACAACTCTACGGCAGGTCCTACGGTTTCTCCCCATACCAATGTAGAACGTCCGTGCTAGGCTAGCACTGGTAGCTTGTCGAGATCCAAGTGCTGCAGTGGTCATGCATATCTCTGCCGTTTGTCCTCACCATACAAGGCCTGGCTTGCCTCTCGCTTGCCATGACTTCCTTCGCGACTGTCCATCACGGCCGACTCTGCCAACACCATCAACGGACTGATCCGGGGAACAACGGGAGTCGACTGCCATGCGTGCACCAACGAGCATCTGTGGGCTGAAATGGTACCGTCGTAGGGTGGCAATTCATATGTTGGCGGCAGTGGCGCAACCCGGCCTGCAACAGTCGTCTTCTTTCCGAGGGCGTTGATGAGCTCTTGTTGCGTATGTATTGCATGGGATTGCAGTGCATACGTCGTCTGCATGTTCGTAAGGCGCGCCGAGAGCTCTGCGACAATGGCATGAAGTATACGGATCTCTTCGCTCAAATCCATGGCGCATGCGCAGACCTGACGTCGTGTCTTTGCATCGTGTGCCGAAGTTATGGAGACACCGAAAGGGGCTGTAGAGAGAAGGGAGAGGGTGTGGTTATCCATCATTGTGGCATATACTGTTTCGCGGCTTTGAAGGTAAAACGGAGATCAGGAAGTAAGAGTCTGTGAACGGCTACTGCGAACTGGAAAGGGATGATGGTGGGTTTGGATGGAAATATCTTTAATAGATGACTCACCTGCGTCACGTGTCCGCCACGCACCAGTTGTACGGCTATCACACGGTCGCATTCTGCGGCGACCGCACTACCGACAGCCAGTTGTGACGCGGCCCCATAAGCCCGGAAGCGGTCGATGTCGTCCTTTTGCTTCGGTTGTGCTGTTGTGGGTGTGTTTGCGTGTACCAGGATAAGCAGGCATGGACTGTGCCGCAGAAGCCATATGTTCGGCGGTCTACTTTTGTCGCTCTCGGTGGGAGTCGAAGGAGGCGGGCGACTAAAGTAAAACAGTACCGGCGCCTGGTGGAGGAGTCCCCATCTGGCTTCACATCCGCCGTTGTTCGCTGGCTTTCGTTATTTGGAGCGGCGAATCAGCAACTCTGCCTCCTGAGATCCACATCTACCATATCGTAGCCTGTGCATCTGCCATTTCTGTTAGCCAGCAAATGACACTCGCAAAGTGGACGTAGTAGGATTAACAAAGTCAATAGAGCCAGAGTAGCTTCAGCTAGCACGGTCAGAAATAGACGCAAAAAGTATGCTTCATTGCGTAGGGTTACGGATAGGTACGATCCAGAGGAGCAAGATTGGAGGTACAGAGCTAAGCAACCCTGGCCCAACGCAGTCAACTTAGCAACCACCGAATCGTTGTTGTTGGCTTGCTGAACGGCATACTGATGAAAATCGACGGCGCTCTTGTGCTTCTTCCGCGAGGAGTTCCTCGAAAACGCTCTACCGCGGCCTGTAAAAACCGCCATTCAGTGGATCGACTCCCCATTCAAGTTGATCACCATGGAAGAGTTGGACACCGTCACGGGTTCCGCACCCATGAGCTATGATGTGTTTTGTTCAGAAAACCTCAATGGATACTTTCCTGTTGATGTGAAATCTGAATATTCTTCTCCAATGGTTTGCGACAAAGATTTCGATTTCACCCATGTATTCGGCGGGCCTGTACACCAGCCCGCCGCCCTTCTCGAGCCTAGAGGCCCCTATGATTGGCAACAATACCCGTTACCTGATCCCGTGGCACAGCTGTTTCTTATTCGAACGCTATCACCCAGGGTGGCCGCCCAAGGCTATGAGCGACTTTCACTACGGCCAGGAATGGCCGACGGCCACGCCATGGACGTTCACGGTATAGCCGATCCATGGTCCATACGTGTCCACAGAGATGTGAAGGCGGATTCGCCGGCTTTTGACCTACGAAGCAACGTGAAGGAGGCAGGCTACATGGATGACACCCAAATCTCCGTAGCCAAAATCCCGAAATCAGTTCACGTGTGTAGCTTTCCGGGATGTAAGAATAGGACGGCTTACAAGAGGCGCGAGCACCTTCAGAGACATCAGAACACGTACGACTTCGTCTGCCCTCTCCCGTAATGCCCGCTGCTGACAGCCTACTGTAGGAAACACGGCCTTGGGTCAGAGGCGGAGTGCGACTTCTGTGGTAAGACATTTAACCGGAAAGACAATTGGATGCAGCACCTGAGGCTCCACACGGAGCCTAACCGCCCCGCGGCGCGGACGAACTATTATTTTGGGGCGGTCTTGAAGTACAAGGAAGAGAGGAGCAAAATCAAGCCCCGGAAACTTCCATTGAAAAAGCAGCAGCTGGTGGAAGGTGTAATCTGACAGCGAGAAAGAAAGAGCTCAGCTAGGAGCGGCGTGACTTGTCCAAGCGAGTGACCAAGTCGGAGGCTTGTGCCCGCGGGAAGCTTGCCGTTTTGCGATTTACTGTTATCTACTCTGTGGGTGGAGTCGGATTTGAATGGGGGAACGGGGATAAACACAGATGTACAAGCAAAATCAGAATCAAAATCCCGCAATCACGAATGGTCTTCAGTGGGAAGTAACCTGCCTAATACGTGCTGTTGTAAATGTTGTAAAGAGTATCACGATGTCACACGCATGCCAACGAAGGCATGCATATCGACCCAACGGATAACAACATTCCTGAAGGATATGGCGGCTAAGGAGATAAAAGACGTCCGAAGGATGTCAGACTAGGTGTATATAAGCTTGACGAATCACCCTCCCGGATGGAGAGGAAAGACAGAAGATTAGAGCCCCTAGAAGTGCCACAGTCAATTATTAGTTGAATCAGAACCAAGCCCTTACTGCCCTTGTCACACACGAGCCATTGCCAAAGGAACCAAACCCGGCGACGTGGAGATGGCTTGCGGGAACGTGAGCGTTGGAAAGGAGTGTGTTAGCAGAAGACATTAGGGGTTCTGAGTAGGCAGGGTAGGCCGCCTCGCCGTCCAATATGGACTTGCCGACACGCCTGGGAGTACGGAAGGCAGTCGAATTTCAAGGCATCTGGGTCCAAGTCCGCGGAGGATGTCCCCACAAATAGCAGTTCGCAGTCGCAGCTAAGCAGGTCACTGAGTTTTTTGGACCATTTTGGCGAACTCCTCGAACAATCCCCCTGAAGCTCTGTTGCCAAGGGAGGCCTCGAAACATATCCTAACGCATTACTGGGAGACATCCTCTGAACTCAGCCTCTATAGGCTTCGTACAGCACTGTTGGTTAAGGTGTCTTGCTTTGTAACGAACAGATTCGTGGCAGCCAACTGTGTTTTTCCAGACCTCGCCGCAAACTATAGCATGAGTCTCTGCGAGGCCCGGTATGTTGCTGTGGCAAATAAAGGAAAGCGAATGCGCAGATCAGGAGACAGGTGGACAGGTGGATGGTGATTGAGAAGCTTCCGATTACGTGGTATACACAATCTCAAACGGCTGCGGCGTGGGTATACCGCGTCACTATTCCGTGAAGTAGGTGTATCTATATTACTGTATACGACAAACAGGATGACTCTGTAACCTGATAAATCCATACACAAGGCCTAGGCTGGAAATACCGTCGCCGCCCATGCCGTGACATGTACTTCATTCCAATTGTTGGACGACTAGGTAGAGCCATCATGAAAAGGGCAGCCATTGGATTCCCATCATCCAAGCCATCTAGAAGGGGCGGCGTGCACTTCCGGTTTGGGATTCGGTCAGTCGTGCCTCGTCCACATGCCTCTCCCGACACGGAAGCTACCCAGGTAAGGGCCAGTTTTCCACCGGGACTCTTCGCTTCGCCGCCCCAGTGGCGTCGTCATTTGCTGGCCGCTTCGCCGTCTCGGGACGGGTTGGCTCCCCGCCATATTGGGCCAAGACCGACACATCCCCCTCAGCCACATCACACAAGGTAGGCTCGGCCCCGCATGCCGGTGTCGACCCGTTCGACTCAAGTATTGGCGATAGAGGTTGGGGTAGGTAGACTGTAGGTGACCGGAGAAGCGGACTATAGCCGGGCTGTTCACTCTCGAGAACACTAATGAGATCCGCCTGGGTTGTCAACACCTGCTCCTGGAGATCGCGAGATGCCTGCATCTCACTGATTTGCTCCAAAAGCGCCGCTACCTTCATTTGCAGCTGGACATTCTCCGCGCCTAGCTTTTGGACCTGAACTTGGCCATTGTAGAGGTGGACTGAGAACTGGTGCATAGCTGCACTAAACACACCAAACGGCACCAGGTGTGCCATTTCTCGAGTGATCTGACTGGATGCCATGATTCTTTTTTATCTTGAATGTTGTCTTGTGCATGAGCAGGGCCTGTGTTTGTGTGTGGGTGTGTGTATTAATATGACCAGAACGAAAGCGTTTTCCGGCCGTTTATGCTATACAGTACTTTACCGTAGTTGGATCCAAGTGGAAACAAAACTCAAAGTCTTGCTAATTAGGCTTGTAGTGTCGCCCTGTGTACACTTGTTCCATAACTACTGGGATGCTCCAAAAAGCACCATTATCACAGGCTATACCATGATCTTAAGCCAGCCGTCCAGCAACATACTCGCTTTCTGCCGCATCGGCTGCCAGTATAGGCAATTCTCTCAGCTTGGCTAGCGGAACTCATTCCGACCCTTGTGACCTAGCCTGCTAAAGTTAGCAGTGGCTCGAGGACATCGTATACAGGATTCGCCAAGCATCCAGAGATAGCCCTCTCTTACCTGCAGGCCCACTCCCGCTCATATTGGCCTCCGGAGCCGTTCATGGAGGAGCTGGAGTAGCCACTTCCTGTGGTCTTTCGTTGATCGTCGATAAATCTATGTAAAGGCCGTCGGCTCACAGGTTTCGTGAGACTTTTAGGCACAGGACCAACCAGCACAGAATCGATGGGGAACTTCTCAAGCTGCCTCGTGCTTAGACCGCGCATTACCGCAGACAAGAGATACGCAAAAAGAAGCTATTACAAGTCCATGCCAAGAAATCCGAACTCGCGCCGGCCCAGACGAGAACACTCGCGGGAACACCGCACCCGCAGGATGTACCCGCACCATCGACATAGCTCGATTCGGTATGTCCTCGTAGATATTGGAGGTAAATACGACTATCTAGCCAGGAAGGGAAGAAATGAATCTCGAGCTGTTCATTCCCGCTCACGTCATGATGGCTGCCACCAAAATATACAATTGTATGGTGGGACAAAGAAGGCGGACACCACTCGGGAAGAAATCGAGGAACAACTGCTTCGAAACCTAGCAGTCGCAAGACACAATGCCGAGATAGCATCCCGCCCAGCACTTCCGCGTCAACGTCGTGTGCGCTTTGGCTCGGTCACCAACATTTGTTGAAGAGTTGGTCTGTAGTGATGCACCAATGCAAGCGGACGTCATTTATAGGCTATCTCAAGCAGGAAAAATGAGTGACGGCTCCATCTTCTAGCGCTAGAATATGTGATTCATATCTACAGTATATCTAGAAATATACTTACACCCTGGAGTATGTAAGGAAAGGTATGCGTATTGGACGGGTAGCGGCGGGCCAAGGGGGTGGCTATGCTCACTAGCCACAGTGCGCTACAATTGACTATGCCAACTTGGCAACTTGATAGGAACGCGGAATGGATTCATTCGTTACCATGTACCCACGTTATTGCTCTACGGAAGATCATGCTGAAATGGCGCACTATATCTACTTTGCGATATCGGCACTTGTTACTGTACGCGGCATGACTAGTTATGGCCCCTGTGGTAGCTGCATTGGAATCTTGGGGACAGAACTCGGTCATAGGAGTGGTGTAGAGGAGGTTTGTTGCCTAAGCACCTTGGCATTCCACTGCTGAAACTTGGTGACCTGGAACTTGAAAACGGGTGGACTTTTATAGACCGAGTCAGAAGCTCAGAAGCGGACATCGTGGCTATGGTGGAATGTAGATACATGGGTCTGAAGTCTGTACGTACTGTACAATACTATAAGCTCGCAGAGAAATGCGGAGATATTGCCCATCCGGCCGCAATGATATTGTAATGGTCCCCTTTCCATAATAATTGTAAAGTCACGATTCGGGCTTGGACAACCCTACCTTTCGAGAGGGAATAAAACCTTGGATGACGCATTGAGATACTCGGATGCCCTCCTTCAATGTCTTGAACATTCTCACGCGCTCGTTCTGCTGGTCTGCCTCTCGAACGGGGGACCGTAGGATTGAGAATGCCTCTTAGTCAGAATCCATGCCAGAACACGTGGTACTTCCCACACGTAGAGTCCAGAATTGACGGCAGCCGCAGATGAGCCGCTTGCTCACGCGTAGGCCAAAGCCACGTCTGCTGAGTTAGATGCTGTCAATTTGGCCCTCACACGCATGTTGCCAGTTCTGTTTCGTCCAGAACTTCGCCTCTGCTAGAAATGTAAGTGATGGATCAGTACTTCCTAATCGAGAGTCTCTAATTGGCAGGTGGATACATACGGATGACATACATATTGGAGGCGGCGTATTGCGTGTCGTCGGAGGAATGCAGACACAAGATCAGGAATTGCGCCGGTCATAACCTACGGCGGAAGAAGACGGCAAATGTTATATACCAGTCGCATGGGTCATATGTGCAGTATGGCGGTAGCTATAGCGTGTAAAGTGGACATAGGAGGTTACAGTACCTTGCGCGTTCACAATCGAAACGTCTCGCGGGGATTTCTGCCTTGACCTGTTCGTCCTAGGGATGCATTATACGAGGAGCTTTGCTCCTGCATTTTGCTCTCTAGGCTGTATTGGCTCCCAATGAGCAAAGCTAGCGAGCGGGCGCCGCAAAGCCGAAACAACCATTCTGGTCCGACCGTAGTATCCAATTGTACTCTTATCAGCGTACGACGATTCAGTGGCATAATGTACTCTCTTTTTGCTGCATCAGCTCGAAGAGGCTCACGGGCTGTTTGCGGACCTTAATTCTGTTGGCCCTTACTGTGGTGCAGAACCGGAATCGTCGCTCAAGTGGCACTGAGACGGGAATGAACGCCTGACGGACAGCTTGTGATGTCCCATACCTGTTCTGGTGCGCAGGAGCCTGATGTTCCCACCGCTCCACTTGTACCATTCCGACGTAGAAGGCTACCTATCCAAGAGCTTGAATCATCCAGCAGCATATTCTCTTTTTGCTGCATCTATCGAAAGCTTGAAGATCCTCACGCACTATTTCTCGTATAGAAACCGGAGCACTAGCGCTACTACTGTCCGTGCTAGGACTACCGCATCATAGACTACAGTATCCTAGGAGCAATAACAGTCCTAGGAGCAACTAACATATCCTAGGAGCAACTAACATATACAGTCCTAGGAGCAAAACTACCATACCCTAGGAGCAACTACAGTCCTAGGAGCAACTACCACCCTAGGAGCAACTAACATATCCTAGGAGCAACTACAGTCCTAGGAGCAACTACCACCCTAGGAGCAACTAACATATCCTAGGAGCAACTACAGTCCTAGGAGCAACTAACATACAGTCCTAGGAGCAACTACCACCCTAGGAGCAACTAACATATCCTAGGAACAACTAAAGTCCTAGGAGCAACTACCACCCTAGGAGCAACTAACATACAGTCCTAGGAGCAACTAACATATCCTAGGAGCAACTAACAGAAGCAATACAGCCCTAATCAACGAATGCGTATATAATTCAAAGTAGACCCATACATTTTGTCTCGTTCTACATTGACGTTAGTGATCATGGACAGCACACCTTGGAACACAATGAACGATGGGGACTTTTATCGGAATATCAGACGATTTCAGATGGACGCAAATGCCGACCTTGAAATTCTCTGGATGTCAAAATTATCACCGCATAAGCGCAAGTATTTGACAAAATTTTGCCAGGTCGAGCGTTTCGAATCTTTGAGGGAAAAGTTCGACCGACTCCTCATCATAACCGGGCTTTGGATAGACATGAGATTGAGCACTCTACATAAATTGCTAACGTTGTTTTCGAAATGCCCGGAGGTAAGTGTCGCCAAGAATTACGAATCATTTCTAACAGCTGTCTAGGAGATTAATAATTATCTCGATCACATCTACCATACATGGTCACGGATTCTGCATCACGATGCCACCAAGCTGCAAAAAGTCGACACAGCGACCGTTCGCAAGCTGCAGCTCAGGTGCCCAAAATACTCAAAGGCTGATGCAGACTTGTTGCGATATGAGATGGAGTCTGGGGAAGCCTTTTCCAAATTTGACGTTCGCGAACGGGGAAGCATCTGGGGCGACCTACTTGAGATCGATTATCTGATTCCATCTTTTTTCACTCTGTTCGAAGACCTGAAATACTTGGAGTCCTGCGCAGAGAGCATGCGCTCCATCATCGAAGAGCCCAAACAGTGTCTTCCCATCAAAGCTTCCCTAAGCGCTAATTTTCCGCAGCCTAGTGGAAGACCTTGGCAGTGTGAGATCGAGACAGGACAAGGCATTTTCGCTTTGAAAGAATATCCGCCTGAGCAACAGTTTGGTTTCGTGGAAAAACAGCTTTGGCTCTGTTGCATGAGAGACTACTCACGACTGCCTCTGCCATTGCAGAAGAAGCAGGGCCTCCTGGCAAAAGCCGGCCGTGAGAAAGCCAAAGAAGGTACCTTATTGAGGTTCGCGGAATTGGCACACCGTCTAGGTGTTAGGAACAAGAAGATTGAAGCACTAATTCTAAAGTCGAATGGCGCACAGAGACTGCGAGCTGTTATGGTTGAGGTGCTAAAGCCGGATCGTAATAGATGCTGGGATTTTATCAATTCCGTCTTGAAGGAGTCGGACGAAATCCTAGAGGCTACAACTATGTCACACCAGAGGCGGCAGTCTGCCTCAAGATTGCCATGCCCAACGACCACGACTTTTAAGCGTCGATGTGGATATCCAAAGCTGGAACATCACATGATTGATCGGAAACTACTTTACCTCGAAAACATGTATGGAGAGGCCCCGGCTCAGTACATGAGTCATAATGGTGAAATTACTTCATTTTTCGTACGCAGATGCGTTTTCCGCGCGTTTTGGGTCACGGACAGAGGTGAACTATATCCCAGCGTCGAGGAGGGGTCTGATTGGGACAGCATGGCTTTGTCTGAGGGAGCAATGGACTTGATCCGGCCCATAAGTCCCACGAGGTCGGCAACTTTAACGCCCGGATTACCAGATATGACAGGCGATCCACCATCAGCACAAGAAGTACCGGTTCCTGAGGTGCAACAAGAGATCTCATACAGAGAGGAACGCATTTCAAAAGGAGAGATCTTGGGCCTTGCCAGGCGTCATGTCCTCTTTCTAACATACTACGAGTCACAGTGGAGGGTCGCATCTCAAGTCCCTTTAGGGCCGAACGCTCAATCCGAGGTTGGAAAAACAGCAAAGACTTGTATAGAGTCTGGCGCGCTCCCATATTCAATCTTACTAGTACCGATATTGGCGACTGAGTGCTACAATGCGGCCAGGTCGAGTGGCAGGAACGTCGTACTGTTAATGGATATTCATAATGTAAGGATTGACGATGAGCTGAGGAGGGCGGTCTCGGAGCTGTTATGTAGTGACGAGAATTAGACGGGAACTCCAGCCGAATAAAAGAATGCGAACCAAATCTGCTCAGTTGCTGATTCACTAAACGAATTGTGGCATACGTTGCAGAAATACATTCTCAGGCCAATGCGTCTGCCAGCCCAACTCTCCAGGAGGCTCTCAATATCTAATGTCATTTAAGGATGCCTTTAACCTACCATTGAGCACTTCGCATATCAGCACGCACGCGACGCAACAAAGGTTGTGCTAAAGAAGAGCTCTCAGAGTAGTAGCTTGGACGCCACACATATTCGATGCTGCAGCCTTGCCTGGCTGATGCGCCTCTGATATGCCAGAGTCTAATGCAGTTCCTTAAACATGGTCCACCAGAAGCGATCTACATACCAGTAGAGCTAGCGCTTGTGGTTTTTCACGTATCAACATGTGCCTCCGTCTTCAACCGAAATGGATACCGCTGAGACGTGCCCAAAGGTCTTCCAGCAATCCGCCTCGTCGCAAAGGGCCTTTAAGCTGCCACCCGGCTGTTCTGACAGACAGCGCTCTGCAGCGATGCATCCATCGCGCTGTAGTCGGGTATCTTGTGGGTGCTGACGAAGCACCTGCATTCGTCACAGCGGTCGGCGTAGCGTTCGTCGTAGAGCTGGGCTCGGTGCGGGCGGGCTGCCGCTCCACTCTCTGTCGGGGAGCTCGGGCGCCTGCTTTATGATTAGCGCAACGTGGTCACTAGTCGAGAAGCTGTACTCACCTTGCGGCGTTTGTGGTGGAGGCAGCTGCCTTGGATCTAGTGAGAGCTGCTGCAATATACTCTAGACCGGTATCGTACTCGTTCTCCGTGTCGCCATCTACGTCCTCAACGGCATTGGCATCGTTGGCGTTCGGCTGGGTTCGAAATGGACGACTTTGGCTTGGTGACGCGATCGTGTTGCTTGGCCGTGGCTCGGTCTCGCGTGGCAGGCGACTGATTGACGGAACAGTGACTGTCGGCAATGGAGTTGGGAAACTCGACGGAACGTATGTAACTCAGACTGGGCATAACAATTCTGTTCAGGGTCCGGCACCTGTTGCCCGCGCGGGATGTGCATCGCCGTTTCCATTCGCTCGTGCGTCGGGTTTCAGCACGCAAGCGCGCTGAAGACATCGCAGAACTCGCCGCGCCCTCTGTGTTGATCGGCAGCAATCAGCCGCCCTTGCGAGCCTTGTCTCTTGCCTCTTGCTATGGGCCATGACGGAGGTTTAGCCATTTAAACGACTCGCGTAATTTGCTTGACACTTTTCGGAGCGTCTCCCTGAGGGTGTTGATTAAGCTACAATAGCTTCGATGGCGAGATGAAACATGAATGGTATGAGCTCGAGTCGAGTGAAGAGGTCCTTGTCAGGTCAGTTGCTGATCTGGTGATGGAATCCATTTTGGCAAGAAAGATTCTTGGCCAGCTTCTCTTCAGAGCCTTCTGAGACGAAGTCTTGTGCGGTACAGAGAGAGTTGGGGAGCTGGCCCTAATGGCGCGGGGTCGCAAATCGGCTCTGCGCGCTTGTTGGGGCGTTCTGGAGGCTACCGGTCGCGCTAGTCGCCATAGCTACTCTTCTAGCTCTGCATCCGTACAGTGGAGGTCGACGGGGCCAGGACCAGAAACAGAGCGTGAAAATATTCGAGCTCTGGAGGGATGCAGCGGAAAGAGATTCTAGGTCGGAAACAGTACAAACGGATGGCAGGGGATTCCAGGCTTTATGGTCGCGCGAACCAGAACTTTTTCAACAAATTGCTCCCCTCGCCCAGGATGCAGAAGTTAAACTTGATGATTTACCGGCTAGAAGAAGCACTTCCTCGTCGAGAAGCGGCGGAAGCCGGGACCGACAAGGCACGTGCGAATCTTTGAGCTCTGGATAGATGCTGCAGAAATAAAGTCATGCTGGATGATTCTGGCTCCGTATGAATCGGCTCTCTACGTCGGAAATGGTACAAGGGGAACCGTTGGGATTTTAGACTCGGTGGACGGATGCATATCAATCTGCAAGTGGACGATGACCAACAATGGCACACGTCAGGACCGATGCGCGTATGTTTTCCTATCTATACCGTGATTCGCAGCAATTTCGTCGGTGCCAACTCTCGTCGTTAGCTAAGCTACGGTTTCGCGATGTCTTCCGCAGTACCACTCCATAGGTTGGTGTTATTAGGAGAAGAAGGTGTCGGGAAAACCGCACTTGTAATCCAGTTCTACATACACCACTTTGTCCCATCGGTAAGTTGCTCCTAAATTCCCCCTGCATCTCATACTAATCAATACTTTGCTGTCCTACAGTATGACCCCACTATCGAAGATTCATACCAAAAACAAGTCGTTGTCGATGGACGGGCATGTGCAGTCCAAATCCTAGACACTGCTGGCCAAAAAGACTATTCCGTACTGCGTGACCAATGGATACAACACGGTCAAAGCTTCTTTCTGGTATATAGCATTACTTCCAGATCGTCTTTCTCAAACGTACGAGATCTCTACGCGAATATTCGACAGACGAAGGAATCACTAAATCCAAATCACCTCGGGCCCATACTGCTTATTGGGAACAAATGTGATGTCGAATCGGAGCGAGTGGTATCGACTCAAGAGGGCCATGCTCTTGCGCGCGAGCTGGGCTGCGGATTTGTCGAGACTTCGGCAAAGTACGGTATGAACGTCGAGGCGGCATTTTACGATACCGTGAGAATACTTCGGCGGGGGCGTACGGTGGCTCTCGCAGAGCAGCAAAGAGGTGCCAAAGAGGTTGATGACCCCTTCGCGGACGACCAGGATCAGCGTGTTTGGCATCAATTTCGAAGCATCCTTTGCCGCTACTGCTGCGTCCACTAATCAATGTGGCTTGGGACTTGCTTGTTGTTAGCGCCCGTTCATGTACGCTTCAATGACTAGTAAAATCTAAGTTAACTAAATGCATGGTAATTGTCACGAGTATCTTCACGACCCCCACGGCTGATGCGTTTCCTATCCTTCTTCCTTTTTCGGCGGCTAAAACGGCTAGCCTTTATGTATCCGGTATAAACTTGTACAATGAACGTGTATGTCCGGTCCGCCGCCGGCCGGTCTCACATTCAGGAACGATTGCTCCTACCAAACGTGTTTCTGATCCAGTACAGAGGACCACCACTATCTCTGTTAGCGAATGGAGCCCTTAGGGGTCCGGAAGCCGAGCGACTTGGAAGCGAAGGGTCTCTGGCTCTTGAGGGCCGTGGCAAAGGCAGGTCCATAGACGAAAAGATAAAGCTATGCCATTGCGAACCACCTCGTTCATCAGAACTGCCCCGGGCAATCCGAAGCAAGTCGCCTAGGGACTTCAGTAGGTCCCACTGGCTTTGACGCAAGTTCGGCCTATGTCGTCTCGCACTTGAACGCGGTGTCCAAGATCGCCCTGCCTCCGAACCCGATGCTGCCTCGTTTCTCTGAGACTGGCCTGCCTGTTCCCCCTCACTCCCCTTTGGCTTCAGGTCCCATCATCCCCTCCTCCCGTTTTTTCCTGGGTATCCTGGATATCGTCTCGTGGGACGCAGGAGGCGCAGCGTTCGACTGGGGATAATCCTCCATAAGACTTGTGATAATACGATCCAAGGCCTCCAGGGAGTGGACTGCATCACCATGGACAGCATTCGGGTTGTGCACTGTCAAAAGCAGATGGTGTAGAATAGCAGAGAGCTCCATTCCAACATTGCCTGGACTGCTAATACCACCCGGGAAGCCCAGCTCGTCAAGTCCTTCTTGGGTACCCAAGCATGTGATTGGAAGGTTGGGGACCGGGGGAACAGACGGCGCGTGCCTGAATATATCTCCAAAGGCCCTGTGGATTCTATCAGCACAGGTTGATGTGAGACACCAAAGTAACCCTAAGATCCAGGATTGCAGCGTGAAGAGGTATCGTACGATTGAGAAGGATGATCTGGCAGGCCAGCATTGGCACCAGGTCGGTATGTCCGACAGCTGCCACTGATTATGGTGAAGCTTCTCGCCCCAGAGTGTCCCGACTGAAATCTGGCTGTGCAGACTTGCGGATCTGCTACACCCTCTCCGGTCCCTCCAAGGATGGGCTGGGGACCGTTCCGACGGATCACACCTACCCCGTTGATGGCGCCCAATAGTTCCGGTGACCTTCTTATGGCATACCCGCTGCTGTCTGGCCTAGCATGTTCTGGAACGCGGGGGCCTTGCCTGCCTAGAGACCAGTAGACTGAGTGGTGTCTAAAGCCAACACTTGATACATGCTGCGTATACCCTTCATTTTCGTCTTCATCATGATCTAACTCAGCGCCGCGGAGGTTGAATCGGTGGGAGGGATGAGTGGACCTAAATCAGGTACATCACCGTGCTCTTCTCTATGACCATTGTCTGGACCAATCTGGCAGAATAGCCGTTAGCTTTGAAGTAACCCGATGCCTGGAAAGCATACATACTATCTCGGTGGCACCGCGTGCTGCCGAAACATCAAAATGCCGAGCCTCTGTCGGAGCGTTGGGTGCCATGACCTGCTACCTCTCGTCTGTGGCCGGCCTAGCCTAAGGAATGATGTATTAATGATGCGAGGGCTCGGTCCAGTTGTTACGAACCCTATTGTGGCGTGCGGATATCCAACCGAATGATGCCCTCGTCTCGATTCCTTTGCTGTTGTTGGCCGTGGTAAGGTGGCTTGTTACTCTGTGCGCAATTGAGTCAAGTTAGGTAATACTTGTTTTTCATGCTTGCTGTCGTAAGGTAGACTTCAATAGAAGCAGACCACGCCTAGGACAGGACTTGAAACGATATGATGGTATCTTTCAATGGAATCATTTCAAGCTAGCAGCCCAGTTCAGGATTGGCATGCAACTGGCTAAGGCGCGGCAAACGAGAGCACTAGGAGTTGCGATGATTCAGAACCATGACAAAAGAGGCCTTGTTCGTAATCTCCAATTATACTATTTTTGATCTATTCGCAATGAAACCAGAATTATCCAGTAATATTATATGGTACTGCCTTTTTGCTGCTTAAGCTCGAAGAGTCTCACAGGCTGTTCCCAGCCTGAATAATGTTGACCCTTACTGTGAAAAGTGGCATTGAGAGACGGAATGGACAGCTTGTGATGCAGCCCATACCTGTTCTGGTGCACAGGACCAAAGCCTGAGGTTGCCCCCGCTCCGCTTGTACCGTTCTGACTAGATCGCTGGTGGCCTCAGAGCCAATCATCCAGCAGGGTATTTTCCTTTCACTGAATCCGCCGAGAGCTCGAAGATCCTCGTGCGCTCACAGCCTGCAGACTTGTTGGCCTACTGGAGTGCAGAGTCGGAAGAGTAGCAATGACAACCAGCGGGCCAGGTCTAGAACCCACCGTTATTAGCGTAGAGCCGGTTCGCAAGCTCGCGTCATTTTAGGACCAACTGCACACTCCTCCTGAACTGCGCAAGGACTTCTCCTCAAGACACACCGAGGAGAATCTGGGCCAGAGATCCATCTTGCCAACAAGGGTTCTGGAACCAGATCAGCAGCTCCCCTGACGACGCTCGCCCAGCTCGAGCTCGTCATGGCTGACTTTCTTTCTCCAATACCCATATCGAACGACCTGAAGCTGCTACTACTGTATTGAGTTACTGTACAGTACTGTGCTATTGGCCGTGCCTCAGACTGCATGCGCCGCTTCAGCTGCCGAGGATAGGATGCTGGACACTTGAAGAAGGGCCTTCAAGCTGGCCTGTCCGGAAACACTACAGTACCAACACGGGATCCCGAACAGGAACGTGCTGATGGTAATGGTGACCAGCTAAAACGGGGCACGCAGGGCTTTAATTGACAAGGAAGCAACTCAAAAATGTACCGTAGGTTAGCGTCAGTTGCCCTTTGGCTTCGCCGCCCGGGCGTTAATAATTTGTCTGTGTGTGTCTGTATTACTGTCAAATCCAGGTCCAGTGTCCGGATTTTAATTAAGGGTTCTTGCCAATGAGGGAATGCGGAGTATCGGCACAGCAAACAATGGCCAAATTCTGTCGCAACATCGGTTGTACTCCAAAAACGACCGTTACGCGCTGTACAGATACCCGGCGCTACCTAGTTGCTATTGTTCTGCTTAAATACAGATCTTTGGGCTGGGGCACGAAGAAACGTCCGTTTTCTGTGGCCTCTAACCCTTCTGCGTCGTGCATCAGGACGAGTGCCAGAATTGTTGATGTCATAAATACTGTGTGAGAGGACTAAATCACGCACACCAATATTACGGCTTGTTCACTGCTGCCATGGAACCCCTGGATGATTCGTGCAAGCGCCATACTCAAATTACGGATTTGACACCACAAGAACTTGGTCTTTCGAAAGCGCCGCAAGGCACTGGCAAAAATGCAAGGGTTATTAAGCGAAAGGTTCGCCCGAGCCGTCGCTTACGAGCTGTAAAAATCGCTACACCTAAAAAGCAAGACGAATCTCTGATCTTGAAATACGAATCCCCACTGCACCACTACAAGATGTCATTCAAAATGGAGCTCGGTGGTCTCATCACATATGGGGTTAGAAAGCAGCCGCCATTTACTAGCGCCCATATCCAGGAGTTTCCAGCTTCTCGAATAGTTGAAGTGCTTCACTGGTATCGGAACCTTCGCCACAAAAGCCTAGCCGAGGCCCAAGAAGCTTTCTCTGTGGGTGAGATCCTTTACATTGTACTGGAAGAAACGGCAGTTACTCTGGAAGGTATAATTCGATGTCCGGCGTATCCTGATGTTGACCAACTGAGTGTGATTCTAAGCATGGTACAGATCCTTGTTTGGTGTGTCTAAGTGGGCTTAACTGACTGATGGCAGGTCCTGGGCGGGCTTTCATTCCTGGAACGGCAGCATTTTTTCATAAATCTTGATTGCAGTTTGGTTCTGTTGAGCAATGCCGGAGACTTGAAGATCGGTAAGCTAAGATCTTCTAAGTTGTTGACGTGTACCTAACTTCGCGTAGGACTTCATAAACCTACCCAGGGAATATCGGTATCTGAAGGAACCTTGCGAAATGCGCAATTGGTCAGAACTATCACGAGCAGACTGATGTATAAGACCACAACCAGCCAATCTCACCATGCCAGCAATGCACGTTGGTCAGTGAACTGTGAGGCGAGTGGCTTTTATTTAGCTTTGAAAGATGCGAAATCCAGTACGGAGTTACTGCAGGTAATAGCGTTCATCGAAATTCTATCTACAAAAACTAACTGATGTAGCAACAATTCCTCGCCAGACAACGCCCGAAGGAAACATTGAAAGATCTCATTCGTCTAGCGCAAGTCAGTGTGCCATACAATTACCAGATAGCAAGTTGTCCAGTTTAGAATGCTCAATTTAGCAGAAGACCAACGTGCCTTCTACTGCTTTATATCTAGTTGTCCTTAAAGTAGACCCGACAGTTGCCCACATCCCACGGCGTCATAGCTCCCCATGATGGTTCACTCTGGTTGATATTCTAACTCTTGTATCCTGATACCATGTTCGACATACGGCCTGGTGGCATGTCTTAAATCATCTCTGAGCTTTCGGATGCCCGAAACTATCCCAAAATCAGCTATCAGACGCATGAGCGTATTGTTATCCTTACCTAAAATAAGCACATTTCCCGTTTCTTGTTTGAATTCTGACAGGACCCTCTCGGATCGTGTAAGATTGTTTCCTTCCCTGACTTGGGTAAAATGCCCCTCAAACTCTTGCCTGAGGAGATGTTCGAAATCTGGCGACCCTCGGAAAAGAGTAGCGCGGTGACCCCAAGGCACCTCCATCATCCCATTCTCGTGGTATATCGATATGGATAGGATCTACCAATTAGTCTTTGGACCTTAGCCAGGCGTTCTGGCAAAACTCACGTAACTTTCCCCGAGGGTGTCGTCGTCCAGAAACTCGTTCAGGAAAGGTTGTGCTGCTGCTACCAGCTCTTGGGAAAGTCAGTGCTGCGATTTCGCACAAGCGAACTGAGCGTACCTATTTGTTGGATCATCCATATGAGGTGAACTCGTCGAGTACATCCTTTCCTGTAGTAGTAGCCGTGGATGACTTTTCTCAGGTACGGTAGCATGGCAATGACGCCAGGGCCACTTGCAACCAGGAGAACAGTTCTATAGTCATTGACTGCAACGTTGGTGCCATGAGGACCGGTGATAAATGCTCGCCTTTGTACGCTCTGGCCGCCTTGGCGCCTGCAGTGGCGCAGAAGCTTTCCAGTGAAACCACGTCGTGGCTGGATGATGAGTTCTATCGAGTTTTGGCCGACCTCAGCCCACGAGGCTACGACAAATGGATGCGACTGAGCGAAGGATAGAAGGCTCACGCGGGGAACACAAAGAAGCACGTATTGACCAGCATCAATCTCGCACGGCCGTGGCAGACTGAGGGTTATATGAACGAATCCGTGAGCATCACTAATGATAGCGCGGGTGCATGGCTCGCCCCATTTCACGTTCCGGTACACAGCCATGGAAAGGCGAACCAGCACCGAAGCAGTCAGTAGCCCTAGATAGGCAACGAAATATCTGAATCGCAACTTTCCCGAGTTGAGCAGATGGAAACAAACCCCGACAATAAAGACAGTCGCCAAAAGCCGATGGATCCAGAGGAAAAGCTCGTAAGCTACCCTACGCAGCGAAGGTAAAGAAAGCAGGACTACGAAACATGCTGAGACAGCAGCCTATGCTAGATTCAGTATTTACCGAAAGAAAATAGAGGTGGGTCTTACAGAATATGCATATAGGTGTTCGTTGAAGTTGAAATCACCTCGCCCCGCGATAAATGATATAATGTGTAATAATATGTGGCTCAAACACATGAATCCAGCAGCGCTGTGAATGCGTAAGACCAGAATTCGGTAATCAGCAAAAAGGATTGGCGTGAAATGGAGTATGAGGGGAAATTGGTTCAACAGAGCCAAATCACCAGCCCGTAATGCCGCAGCTGGCAGTGAGGCAACCCGGAAGGTCAAGCAGAAGATGTTGAGGCCGATGTACGCCAAGGTCAACGCCACGCGTGCTACTGTGGCGGAATCGATATACTGATGGCTTTTCCAGAGATAGCTATAAGCTAACCACTTCGTGATGCACAGGTGACCACGTCTTAATGCCCGCTTGAACCGAACAAGTGTCCTGAAGACGAGTAAGATAGAAAGCGAACTACACCACAATATGGCAAAGACTAACACAGGTTCTACCATATTCTCGGTGTTGTAATAACAAAGCTAGAAACCCGTCTGTTGGAACTGCAGTAATAAAACGAGACGCTTTGCTCGAGCTGAAGAGGGTTGGACATATTGTACGGTATGTAGAGTGCCGGATACATAGCAGTATGGGATATGACAGTTAAGGTCTGCAAGGAGTGTAGAGGCTGAAATTGCCGCTTTCAACGCTCCCATGGGGAGGTACTGGACTTTTGGGGCTATTTTCGGCATCTATGGCATGCTACGTCAAATCTGTCCATGAAATGTGTTCAATCCAACAATGGAGCCAGTACGATAAGTTCTTCTCGCAAATAGGCACAAGGAGAAACCTTCATTAACCGGTGCTTGCCTCCAGAAACCGTCGCTCCTCCAACTCGTTACGACCGGAAAACATCCTCATATGCATAGAAGCCGACAATGAACGCAACACACAACAAGAAGCAAAAGGACAAAGCCCGAAAGCGGGGCGCGTCTCTCAGAAGCAAAGTAATAGAACTAGGCAAATATTGCGATATCTTGAGCGCGGTTATTTATTGGAACCCGACACACAAAGCTTTCGAGGCCGTTATGTATTTGCCAGACGGCCAGCTAATACCGGACCTCAATCAGCTTGTAAATATCTCTCCTGTACCGTCTGTCGTTTTGTATTGACTGGCCTAGTTCCGCGATTTGGAAGATACCACAGCGCACGCCCCGAGTGCACGAACCCTTTCAACACGCATAAATAAATCACGTCGTCATCGACGCGCTGATAGGAATCTCCCTGATAGAGATCAAATGAGAGCAAGCCCTGCCCAACTGGGCGATCAGGAGAGCCAGGAATTGCTGGACAATCATGTTGGTATGTCATGCAGTCAGAGACAAAGATATCAGAAAGGACAGACATTATTGATAATTCCAAAAGAAATAGCAGAGTCCATTACCAATTCCGAAATCGAAGCAACTACAGCTGCTTTACTGGGACGGCCAGAGCCACGTTATAGTCCGGGCTCGGCAGATACTGCTATCCCGACTTGTTCGACTGATGCGGCGGATTCTCACAACAATCCATTTGCCACACAACTGTTGGACGGTGACGATACAGCAGTATCGGGAGATTCATTTTGGGGTGGCGCAGAGCGATATGTCTACCCAGCTCTCAGAGTTACTAAACGGCCTAAGCACTTCAAGGAAGAGAGGAGCTCTCTGGCACTCAAAGTCTTCAGAATGCTTGAAGAGCTTACAGAGCGACAAATGTAGTATCTTGTCTTAACACGACGCCCGACCTATATATATCTCTTAAATACCGGAAGGGTGAAGGGGTATACTACCTAAGGGACGTCGCCCTACTCAAAAAAACAGTCGAGGGCATTATAGAGTAATCCAGAAGTGAAATTATAGCTATAAATACATCTTAACCCCGATAGGCTTGCAGAAAGTTCAGTGATAAATCCCAACATAGACCAATGAAGTCTTTCCATAACGTTCTGGATGGTTTTGGGACAGTATTATGGGTTTCTAGATGGCGCAAAGACCTCACTACCTCTAGTCGCGTTACTATTTGCTGTTGCATTTCTATCACGCAACCTTTGGCTGAAGATCCATCCTATCTGTTGCGCCTCAAACTCCTGGATGGCCTTCCGGCGTTTCCTTCTAACACTTTCCAAGTCGGACGTACTCGTCTTCCAGACTTGGTGTACACCACTCCACTTGTGTTGTTACTCTCACTACGTCTCCTTGGTATCATGCGGTTTTTACTAACTGTCTCCCTTGTACGCCGTAGGACACGACGAGCCTCGCAAGACAGAGGTTGTATGGATATATGTGATGCCTGGCGCCGAGCAGGTGTCGCAGCGTGGTGTTGCGTGATATTATCGAGCCGTCGTTTTCCGCCTGTTTCTACTCGGTGGGATCAGCCATTCTGCCTTCGCACGTTGGTTCCGGCTTACCCTACCGTGTTCACACGAAGTGGCTCGAACATGCTCATCATAAGCGGACGATGCATTTCCTGTAAGGGTAACCATTGTTGGACAGGCGGGTGGGTTTACTGTACTTTTCCATAGGTCCACCAACCTTCTGTACGAAACAAACACCATAGTGTCGAACGATTTTATTTGCAGCTTGCCAAATTACGCACAATCGAGTATTATGCGCGGAGCCGTGCTCCATATATCATACCGCACCTTCCCAATTTCTGTTCTAAATCCAGCTCCGTTATCCGTTCTCGAGGGAATTATGGAGAGCTGTATAGGTTGGCGCATCTACTTTTGACCACGACAAAGCTCAGATGTCCCTTTGGACTTATGTATAATACTGTACATATGCACTTCCGTTCCTAGAATGGAGAATACACTGTGTGCCATACATCAAGATGCAGATTTAGCGGAAACAAAGATCGCAGCCCGATTCTCTGCCTATTCTGGCCATGAGAGGCTCCAAAAACGACGGATGATAAAAGAACTCCGGTATAGGCCCGCTAGCACTGTCCCGATCCCAGCTAGTACTTTAAATACAACTTCCTGATAGGGAACATCCATGTGCAGGCTCTGTTTTGGGCACTGACCCACCTATTATTGATCTCTCATACCTCTTACGGTACTTTATGTGCAAGTTTCCGTTTGCGGACGTAATACAATGCCCTATTGGCGGCGCTAGTACAGTACTGTACAGCTAGACACACTGGAGTTTCTTCTACGTTTTGTAGAGTGCGCAACCCTGGCATCCCAATTACCAGATTTAGCTACCTTGGAGACCTCTGCACTTGAGAAACCAATTCTAATCCTACTAATTACGTAGGCTTATGGCTATCCAATCTGCCATTAACAGCAAAAAAGGTGATTGCCGCTAACAGATCCGGTTGAGCCATTTGGCCCTCAGGGTTTTCAGACTCGTGCTTTAGTTACAGTATTTCGAGGTCGATCTTTTCCACCAGTTTGCATGATTCTTTGCAGTGACAACATTCTATGTGGTTTGGGCTCTTAATTCCATCACTTATCAGTTTGATGTGGCCGCAGGGAAACTCGTTATGATTGCATGAGTTTGTGATCAAGGCGTGGTCAGCACTTTGCCTTGAGCTAATAATGTACGTCTATTTTCATGATTGCCCAAAGTGGTAATCTATTTGGAAATGTCCCGCGGCAACTCCAAAATACACTGTCGCAAAACTGGGGCTACCTGATATAAGCCCTTTCTCATGTTGTAATGGTCCCGTTTACGTCTGTCGCAAAAGTACCTCGAACACCGTCCTGGCACTAACGTAACCCATTCGGGCGGCGCACACCACGCAGAGTGATCAGCCAGCTGATCACCTTCCTAAGAAGGCTCATTCCTATGCCTTCCAGTACGCTCTTGAAACCGTCCGCCAGGTTATCGACTTGTCCTTGGTTCGCCGTGAAAAGACGTATAATGGTCTCGTGTACTTGTCGACCAGCTCGAGACTGTGTGCTGACCAGATACAACAAGAAGAGGAATCGTGTGGCTGAGTAGAACGGTATGCAAGCTAAGACTGGAATGAGGCATGACTCAATTAGAAGTATGCATGAGAGCATACACCAGTATTGAAGCCATCGAGACAGTTGCGCTGGATCTGCTGTATGGAGTGCCTGGCGGGATGCCAAGAGTGGGAAGAAGAGCATGACTGAAGAGGTAATGAATCGAAGAAACATATCAGTGAGGAACATCGCAATAGTTGGGTTGGAATTATAATCCGAATCACAGTGGTGCACACAACTCAGTGCCTGTATTGGGGATGTAATCTCTGAGCCCCGGCTCCGGTGATATGTCTTATATATCAGAACAGATTACTCCTGCGATACGAATATACATATTGAGGATATATTGAAAAACAGTGCCGATCCTTGATACAACCGTGCATATTGTACTGTACGTCTTCTTGCGGTTCGTTCTTTTGCTCAAGAAGTTGACATGCATCGGCAGACATGGTTTCAGCAACTGTTCAGTACCATCTTACCTGCCAACCAGCAAGCACGTTGCATGTATGTAGTGCATGGATTTCTCCAAAAAGGAAGAACTGCATTTACTTGAACCACAGAATTGTGAGAAGACGCAACGGTCAACCAGTCAGGACAGACTGTGGCCACTATGAACTCTTTCCTCCGCGACAGAGTCTACCTCTGCTTCGCAAATACTGTCGCTAGCGAAACCTGCGTCTCCGTCGACACCATGTACGCCGCTATGCTCGCAGGTACAGAAGCAATTTCTGCCTTGCTTCTCTTTCCCTTCTTCATTCATAAATCAATTGCAATATGTATTCTTGAATGGATTTATACTCGAAAAGAGCCAGAGCTAGACACGTCAGATAATCATATTGAATCCCCTTAGCACTGCAATTGTTCCAGCCAGATTTGTAAACAGATGTTTTGACCACAAATCCGGTCAACGTCGTTTTCGGCGTTGAGTTATTACAGTAACGCAGACCAAACTCTGTCAAAAGATCTGTCTGTAGACGCTTACAAGAATGATTGCAGCGCCAGGTAGAGCATACAGTATATCACCTGTCAGCAGCTTCTCTCGTCGAGCATGAAGTAATTCAATAGTCTTATGATCGAGTTGTGATGCATAAGAAGAGAACAAAGCCAAAATTCGGCCCTGTACCTGTGGGCATAGCGGGGTACACGGTGTCAGCAGCCACCTCCAAAATTGGTCCAGAACGGAAACTGTCAAAGAACGTAGGTTCCGCTAGTGACTGTACTTACTGTGCCTCCGGTGAGCACACTGGATGCTGCTCGAAAGGGCAATAGGACGAAGCAGCAGACCTTCTCGTGGTGTCCGGCGTCAGTAGCTGCGATGGGTGCACGTCGCGCGGTGGTGGTTTGGCTGTTGCGCAGAGTTTTCAGCAACTGCAGGGTACCCCACCAACGCGCTCAAACACATCGTGAGCGAAGCCAACAAGCTGCAAGAGGGATACTGGCGTAAGAAAACCATCCGACTCGGAGCCGTTTTGGCGACTGAGACAGGACACCCTCGAACCAGTCTGGCTCTGGGAAGGCGCGGCGTGAGGTGGCCCAAAGGGGTTGAAGCGCTGGCGCCTCGAGGGCTCAGGAGAAGCCTACGTGCTCTGTTCCGATGTAATGGAAGTTGTTAAGACCGAAGGGAGCAGGTGGTTGCCGGATCTGTTAAGCGAGTTGCCACAGAGAGACCGAACCACCCGCGTATACGTTGGACGCGCGCGCGAGGAGCAAAGCCCGCTACCGGCGATACGTCCCGGAGGACACAGCGCACCGCATCTAAACATCATATGGCAGAAGCTGGTTTGGTTAGTAGATAGAGTGCGGGTGATCATGCCGGCGTGGTGGTCACTCTGCGTCTCTATTCTGCAAGACATGGTCGGCCGTGTACCGGAGACGGTACATGGTAACGGGAAGCCGGACCTGGGGTCGTGCCCAGGGTTGCCGGTGGGCCGTGGTGCTGTGATATGACTAGAGGGCAGTTTGAGGAGTGGTCCCTACTCGCACTAGGGCCGGCGCTTGCGGGCGCCGTGGTGTCGCCGCTGCTCCAAGACAACACTGAGACCTGCGGAGATATCGCAGTAGCCGGAGAGGACGGATGCGCATGTCGGTCGGCTTACGAGACGGGGGGGCTTACTGCCCGTTGCGGCCGGCTTAAGGTGCAAACTCGGAAAGCATGACCGCATGGCTCGTACCAGATACGGGGCGGCACCGTTGCAGCCTTTTGGCCGGGGCTGCTGCACTCCTGTGGGAAGGTCTCCGAATGGAGCATAAGGCTTACGGGGTCATGGCATCGCCATGGCTGACCGGGTGGCTTCCCGAAAGGAGTGGGTTTTCCGGGGCAGCGGCCCTCACGCTAAAGAAACCACGCCAACAGTCTGGGCAACGACACATCCGTCAAGCCTATCAGGCCATTTCGAGCCTGCGGAGGGAAGGAAATAACGTAACGATCGCCTGGCTGCCGACATTTGAGGAAGACAGGCTTATGGGCCGGGCGAAAAAGGAAGCGAAGACCACGACAAGGCTAGGTACCGAACCAGGGACCAAAATGCCGGGGGCGAAGTCAACAACACTGAGCCTCGCGTGGGCCAAACGGAGTGCTTTAACCAAGCTGCCGGAAGGTGTCGGGAAACACTCCAAGCGCGTCGACACAGCTCTTCCAGGAAAACATACGAGGCAGCTGTACGACCGACTTTCGTGGAAAGAAGCCAGCGTTCTGGCCCAGCTCCGGACAGGGAAAGCGAGGTTGAACGAATACCTATATCAGATCAAAGCGGCACCGACCGACCAGTGCGACTGCGGACAAGCGAGAGAGACGGTAGAGCACTTCCTCTTCCGATGCAACAGATGGACAGTATACCGAGCAGAGATGCTACAGTGCACAGACACCCACAGGAGCAACTTGTCCTTTTACTTGGGTGGCAAGTCACCCTCGGACAATGAATTCTGGGCCCCAGACATGGAGGCCGTACGAGCGACGATACGATTTGCCATGGCGACAGGTCGGCTGGATAGGAACCAGTCTTCTCACTAACGCGACCACTACTAACAACCCGTGCCTCAGACTGCAGGCGCCGCTTCAGCTGCCGAGGATAGGATGCTGGACACTTGAAGAAAGGCCTTCAAGCTGGCCTGCCAGGAAACACTACTAACACACGGGATTCCGAACAGGAACGTGCTGACGGAAGTGGAGTGACCAACTGGAAATGGGACATACAAGGGCTTCGGGTGATAAGGAAGCGATTCATGAATGTACGGTAGATTAGCGTCAGTTGCCCTTTCGGCTCCGCCGCCCGGGCGTTAATAAACTGTGTGTGTGTGTGTACTTACTGTAAGACTCCCCAAAGACTAATGGAGTAAAATCATCCGAGCGTAGCAGTAAGAGACCCTTGGGCATGCACCCGGAAGAGCTGATGGCCAGTTTTTGATCAAGGTCGACCTTTGGATTTATTCTCTCGGAGTAGTTTACGTACTGTAAAATCCAGGTCTGGCGTCCAGATTCCAACCCTAAGATTTTTGTCAATGCAGTAGAGCGGAGTATCTGTACAGCGGATAAAGGCCAAGTTCTGCCCCTCCAAAAACGTTCGCTACGCGTTCTACAGGTACCGCACCACTTTGTTACGAGGAATCTCAGATTTGAATACGGACGCTGAACCTGATTTTCGCAGTACGTAAATGTCCCCCCTGGGCTTGCTTGAATAGCCCGTTCTGCAACGGACAAAAGTCGCCGTTTACCTCTAGGCGGACAGCTCATTCTAGTTCGTGGCAAGTGCATAATTGACTCCTGCTCCAGGACACTACTATAATATATATAAAGCAGATTAGGTCTACTGCAACACATCAACGCTGTAATGACGAATATTTATGGTAATACGTCTACCTGCTACAAATCAAGCACCATAAAACGGTTTTACCATACGCTTACATGTTGAGACCGAATTGTACTACCATGCTCGTCGCGACAATATACCTGTTTGTCTTTGCTTTCTTCACAGACGCCCAAACCACTATACCCATCAGAGCAATTGAACATGGATCACGGCACAGGCCTCGTAGCTGTTCCCCGCCAAGGAATTTTGAAGCGGCCTGTAGCGCCTGGTCTACAGTCCTCGATGACCGTCAGCGCATTGCGGGTAACTGCAGCGATGGGCAAGGCCGTTGGAAGTGGTCTGTCCTAGATCTGCAGCTGTGTATTGTTAATTTGAATGGGACACTGGCCCCGAGTGATAAGTGGGTGACCGTCGCACTCTGCCTCAGAATAGATTGCTGACGATTTACAGTGGAAGCTACGTGAGGTCCTGCGAGAGGTGCTACACAAAGGCTTCGTGCACTGGCGAACGGCTTTATGGGTGTGGTTGTCGCACGAACCTACTTCAAAATAGGACTATAGATGCCCTCATTGACCTAAGTAATTTACTCCTCCAACAGATCGGCCACGGTAGCTAATCACTTCCCCAGACACTGCTGTCGGGGTCCATAACGGCACACTTTGCTGTGGCGCGACAACAAGCCAATGCGGCTCTCTCCTTCAAGAGACTCCGACGTGGGTGGATCAGGATTTGAGAATCGACAATCACAATTCGACATGGAAACCGCGACGACTTCGCAGTCGCAATACGCATAGCCTCCATCGACATACACATACTTTCTGAGTTACGAATGCTACCAAGATAGGAGATCACAATGTTTTTTACTCGCGGAAAAAAAGGAGGGGGCCTGTTGAGGAGTACACTGTCAAAGCGCCTTCGCTTTCTACTTCTGAAGGCTGACAACAGACAGTGCCTTGATAGATTAAGTCAGATGTAGGAAGCATAGTTATAAAACCACCAGGTACATCTAGAATCTGGCAGCTTGGCAGAGAAAGGCGGACCGATAGCTGCTCATAGAATTTATTTGGTAGCTTAGTTAAACTGTCCGCATTTCCGCCTAGGTGACCCGTGATTATTTCTGACCAAGACGAGCGGAGACTGTCCCGCTGTTGGAAAAGTACATCCATGCGCTTTCTGTAATGGGCTATCTCTCGGGACAACTTGCCGTTATATTTTTGGTCCCAGATCGCGCTGTGGACAATGTTCAAATAATCTGGGCCGGCTTCAGCACAAAACCTCTCCTGGCTAACAAGGTCATTCGAATACTCCCTGTGGCATTGGGAACTTGCCTATGTTTATAGCCATGGTCTATATACTTCTAACATCAGATTTTGAGGGCGCGTAAACCCAGCTTTCTGTGGACGGAAAATGCTGACCTACTTTTAATACATACGATCAAGATATCTAGTTGCTTATAGAGGAATGAATTCGTTGGAGGAGCTTGTCTAAACTTTCACTACTGTACATACTTAAAGGTAAGTTTGATGCTAGCTGCTATCAAAGCCATATGTTAAGGCTACTGTAATCGCATTGAACGCAAGATCGTCTTGATGCTAAAAGTAGCGCATCCCAAACAAATGTTTGTAAACGGACGATTGGCATGAATGTTCATCCTCGTGTTAAGATGCCATCAGAGTCGGCGCTTTGCGCGATGGCAAAGAGCAGCTTTCTTGTCATTGGTCTAACCATCCATTCTGGCTACGGAATAGGGAGTTCTTCGGCGCCACAATACATGCAAGGCCCGCATGGCGCAGTGGTCAAGCGTCTGGCAGTGCATCAGTCAAACACCGGCTTTCGAACAGCTTGGTGGGCGACGAATGCAAGTAGGTTCGAATCCTGCTGCGGTCCGACCCGGCTCATGGCAGTCGATAACAGCCATAACGTGGCTCGTGGACGCTATAACTCTCCACAAAAACAACGCAACGACTCGACGGCGATTGTCGTCACATAACGAAGAGACTTAAGCCGTACTAAGGCTACAAATTTACTCGTAAAATATTTACTTGATAATGACTTAGGATCATTATCGTCGGAGCGGTGGCATATATACTAAGGGTTCTATACTCTCCTCTGCGTTGAGGAGTAAGCCCTCATCAGGGCTAGGTTCGACTTCATGTCTGGCATAGCTAGATAGCTGCATACGGACAATAAACTTGATTCACAAAAAATACATGCAAGTTCTAGGCTAGTCGTCGCTGAAGAGCGCTGCATATCGGCGTTCGCATTCTGCGCCAAAAAGTATAGGACAGGTTCGGATGCTATGGCGGCCCACTTCACCCAAAAACGCATTTATGCGCCCAAACCCCTGCGGGCACCGGAAATAAGTGTAGTTCTCAAACCGGCTCGGGTTTGGGACATATCCGGAATAGAACTAGAAGCTGCATCCAGAGGAGCTGTCGATTTCATGAAAGGGGCTTCAATTGAGCTGCAGACTCGTAAGAAGAGTTCTGGACATTCAGAATAAGGTAAAAATGCACTGTGCAGTCATAGTCCACGATACTCCTTAGTCCGATTTGGACAGCGGATCCTCGATCGTCTCATAAGCTCCCGAAGCGGCCCTGGTGCCATTGTCGGCACAACCCAGAGACTTTAAAGGAGTTACAACAGAGCCAGAAGGAGAGCGGGGCCATGAGATCCATTCGTACCTTCCAGGAACCATTGGTATATTAGCACAGCATAGTAAGAACTGGACATAACGGAATGCTCCGGCAGCTATTCTGCTCTCTTGGACAAAGGCTGCTTGCGCACCCTCGTCCATGGCTAGTTTTTTTAGCTCCGGAGAATTCAATATGAGCTGGTGTTGGCGTTGCTTACATCCTGTTTCCACTCTTTGATATGGGTACATGGTGTCAACAGCTACCCTGCAAAAAGGGCCTAAAACGGAAACTATCAAAGAGTGGAGAGAGGACGCTGGTTCGCTGCTGACAGTATTTCGATCCAGTCATCTGAACTGTCCCAGGCCGAGGCCCATTGTGCGTCTATACGTCCGTTCCTACTCTTGAAGTTGCCTTATTCGAGGCCAATTTCTAGCCCATAGAGTCCAGCACGCTGAAGGTTGCCCCTATACCTCCTATGATAGCGTCGGAAGCAGCAAAGCCCGGCCTACACAGGAGACGTATCTGCTCTTATGGACCGACCTACATCTGGCCTTATTACCGCAGTAGCTAATTCATAAGCGCTTCTTTAGATGTACATAGTTTGGTTTGCCTGGCCTCATAGGCAAGCAGCTCATCTACGGCTACTGCCAGTTCCGGGCTTTCTACAACGTTGAAATGGACCACCGCGGCGTGGATTCTAAATTCGGTTCGCTGATCCTTTGTCCAACAGGTGTATTGTCTCTTGGGGTCAATTTTCGTCCGTTTTTACAAGTCATATCGCAGAAAAGAGATCGAATGAGGCAAGGATCAAGTTTTGAGTCGGTACAACTGCTCCCTCGCACTCGAACTGTCCCAGCGCCGCTTCCGCTGCAGCGCGAAGCCCTTGATCATTCGGCGTTGTTTTTAACCAGCTAACTTAAAGCTGTTCCGACGCCCTACTGACTCTATGTTTCTGGGCCAGTGCAGGTGCTTTGCATAATTTGATCAGCGACATTGTGACTTAGAGCCGGAAACGATCTCGCATTCTCATGGACAAGTTCTGCTGTACATCCAAGCGGCTTTTCGACCTGCTCCAAAACTACAGAATCAGAGGCAGTCGATCTGACGCCAAGTTGAATGCAATAAATACTGTGCCGGCGATGAGCTCAAGTGGTCTCTGGAAACGTCATACTCCACATCTTTTGTCTCAACGGGTGTAGTGGGGCTAATTTATTCATGTGCGCTTCTATAAATGCGTATAATTTAATTTGTCTGGACCCTCGTGAGAAAACGGTTCATCTACACCCGCCGCCAGTTCCGGACTTCCGACAACTGTGTGGGATGCACCAACCCCGCGTGAGTTCTGACTCGGGGCGCTGATCCATTATTTAGCAGGTGTAGCGTTGCGCCTGGTCAGGTCCCGTCCGTTTGAGAGCCAGATCAGCAGAAACAAGGTCGAACGGGGTATGGATCAAGTTATGGATTGGCCGCACCCGAACTGCTCTTGACCACTCGGTGCTGCTTCTAGCTAGCCAATTTGGAACGGTGCTGCATAATTTGATCGGCGACATCGTGACTTAGAATCGGAACCGATTTTGCATCCTCGTAGACAAGTTCTGGTGTACGTCTAAACGGCTTTTCGGCCTGCTCCAAAGCTACAGAACCAGCCGCAATTCATCCGATGCCGATATGCACGGGCGAACGAGCTCGAGCGGCCTCTGGCAGCGGCATGCGGCCGGTCCCTTTTGCCTCAACGCGTGTAGTGGTGCTCGAATCATACATATGTGTGATCTGTATGGTAGGGGCTGCATCGTTTCTGACGCTACGCAAGACCATGGGCGTGAGTCCAAGTGACCGTCGGGTGCAGATGCCTTCGGCTGGGCAGCTGCTGGTCTGGTTCCAGAACCCATTCTGGAGAATGATTTCTGGCTAGCTTCCAATCAGCCTCTTGATGAACTTAAATTATTGTGCAGTCCAGAGAGGTCGATACCAATAGTACGAGGTGGCCCTGGAGGTCTGTTTCTGGCCCCATGTGTATAGCGCATGAATAGAAGCAGGCTGAGCGAGTTCGAGAGCTTGAAGGAATCCATACGCAAGGGGCCTGAACCTAACCATGAAGCTTATAGGAACAATTCAAGGGCACTATGTGGCTAGTGCGAGGTTCATTTCAGGCGGTGTTGGCGCAGCAGCACAATGTGTTCCGATGGTAGCTAATTTTAGCGCTTCCCTCAGTGATTCCAGCAAAAGGAGAGAAAATGCCGATTATGTGGCTGCCCAAAAATGGGTTCTGTAGAATCACATCCAATTTCTAGTCTCAGGAGATGGTAATGAACGATATTTCCTGGACTAATTAGCTAATGCGAGATCGGGATCATATTTTGGGTCCGGATAGGATGACTGAGCCCATGCCTAAGCTGCCTGAGCCAGTGACTGGGCTGACTGAGCCATCAACTGAGCTGACTGAGCCTCTGAATGAGCTGCCTGAGTCACTGACGGAGTTGCATTAGCTTCCTGAGCCACCGACTGAGTGCTGAAATATCTTCATTTGCCACAAAGCTCGGTTTTCTTAGTTACAGCCCCCAAGCTACACATATCTTGAGAATCAATAGCCAGCCAGGTCATAACCTTCGGGAGCTAATATTGATGCAATCATCACTTGAAATAAGACGTGGAAAAAGACCGGCGAGATCTCGCGAGTTTCACGAGATCCAGGATGGTCACTGAAGGAGAGATTGGATATATAACGATGAACGTTTTCTTTGTATTTCATATAGACACTCTCTACTTCAGTGGTCAATTTGAGCAACAATTTAACCCATTGGTGAGGCACATGCCTTAACAACCTATTGTGAATCAGTTTCATCCCAATCATTGCACTTCAAGTTTTCATTACGAGTTACTGCTATTGTTCGTTGTATCAATAGAGGCCTTTCTGTTGCACTAGGCGCTCTCTCGCATTGTCAACACAAACCCCAGTACGTTCTACCAATGTTTCTATTGGACCCTGATAGAGCTCGTTGCACAGTCTTAAGTGATTGTTAAGATACGGGTGGGTGGCCGGTACAAAAGAGACCAGAAAGCACAGGATTGGAAAGGACTGAGAAGCGTTGTAGTGATGGCACATCGCCCATTAGGCATAATAGCTATATATATGTACTAAGATACCAATGTTCTAATGCTGCTTTCTGACTATCTTCTTTCTGCATCATAACTAGCCAAAACTATGACTCTACCGCCTCACTCCGGGATAGCTTCTTAGCAATCCAAGGCCATCCTTTGTCTCCTCTATCCACGCAACCAAGCGCAATTCATCCAACTTTCATCATCGGCGCCGCTTGCCTTGTTGGTCTTCATCTAGAATAGAAGGGGGCGCCATGTCGGGGATTGGAGTCAAGGCTGTTGTAAATTGGTCCGCCACCGCAATGATGCGGCGGGGTGCACGTAGAAAATAAAACCGGCAGAAAAAGGTACGTACTTAGTGGGTCAAATCCTTAGTCATAATCAAGTGGCGGGTTGGCCTACGCCTCCAAGGGCATCGCCCACATGGCGACTCACCAAAGAACCGGTCATTCGGCTCGACCAAGAGGATAGTGGCTCCATTGCGATCAATAGTAGATGATTCAACTATGTCGTCTTCTTACCACCGCCATGCTTCTGCGCCATGATTATCCAATGTTGTGACACCGCCGCCTCACTTCGTTGTAGCTTATCGGCAATCCAATTCCAGTCCTTGCCCTCCCTTACCCATGCACGTAGCCGGCGCTCTTCCAACTCCGACCAGCGGCGGCGTTTGTACCGTTGGTCTTTATCAAGAATAGAGGAACTCGTGCCGTCCGACGCGGCACCATCACTCTGACTGTTGCTATCATCCGTAACCTCGGTACTTTCATCATCTGATGAGACTTCCATCTCCTCCCCTAGCTGGACAGTGGCATCCATCGTGTAGGCGTGTTCTAACTTGAGGGAGTCACTGCTCTGGATGATGGTCCTTTCTTGATGGGAGAGATCGACAAAATCTCGAACAGAACCGATAAGTAGCTGAAGCATTACCCTGCTTGTTTCGCCGTCCGACAAGCTGGTACGGCTTGCGAGCAACATTTCCACGCTGTCCGTTAGCTGAAGGAGGCGTTCTGGAGAAAACCCGCAAACATGGCAAATCGGTGCTGATTTCTCTGCCGAGTAGGTAGACATCCGTAGTAGGGGCTGGCGATTGGAGCCTGCGCTAAAGTTTTCAGCATTTGGGAAATTCAATCCGCCGTAGATAGAGTTTGGGACGGCCGTTCCCTCTAGCGGAATCGAAGACCGACTTTGGGAACTAGAAGGCTGTTTGAGACGCTGAACCGAGTTCCGTCCTAGGCGATGTCCTTCATGCGACTGGTGGCCCGACTGTGATCTGAAGGATCTGAAGGATGTGGAGCTTCTTGGTGCAACCCGGTGATATTTAGAAGCCTGAATGGGTTCCATTGGGGGTGAACCCAGGGAATGGCCAATGCGATGTACCGATGGGCCACGACATGGTAACGGACGCAAAGTCTTTGCTGCTGCGTCTTCTTGCCAGGACCGTTTCGCAGGCCGAGGTCCATCGATCCCGTTGACACCCTCAACTTCGTCGTGACAGCGCTTTTCACGACCAGCCGTCGTTTGACTAGTTGACGCCGGTATGCCTTTCTGGCTTGAAGCCGAGGAAGAACGATCAAGGTTGCCTGCTTGGCTGGTATCTGCGCTACTGAGGGCGGTTGGCTCCTCTACAAATGTAGTAGTAGGCGCTGTCGAGGCCATGCTGTCGGTTTTGGTGAGAATGGACTGCACTTGACTGTCTACGTCATCTTTACCGGTGTTTTCTTGGTTGCTGACTGGTATGTCTGTGTTGCTATCAGCGTAATCCCCAGTACCCTGCTCGTCCTCAAGATCTGTCCCTTACTCTACACATTAGTGAGGTGTTCTTCCTAGTTTGCACCTCTCTTGCTTACCTGTGGAGATGCAGCTTATGTTACCATCATCCATTCGACTTAATCTGGAAGCCGCAGTCAACTGGGGGGCCGGCGGCTGAGACTCTTGAGATACATCCGCTCTGGGGGTGATGTGTGTAAATGGAGGATCCAAATCGACCTGGCTGTTGTGACAAGGGCCAAATTCCGTGTCTTTCGTCTCGAGTTGGGGGTAGAGCGCCTGACCCATTGAATTTGGATTGTTTCCAACCTCAGCATTCGATATAAGTGTCTCCAAGCCGTAGGCTATAGGCTCATAGCCTTGGCTTTGCTGTGCAACTATTTCGGGAAGATCTTCAGAGCCAGCACATGGGTCGTCGACACCGTCATTGCTCCATGACGCTGGAAAAGCATCTATCTTGTTCAGTCTATATCTCATACGTGGCGGGCGGGGCAACATACGTGGGAGGCTCGAGCCAGGCTGTGGTGCTGCTGAAGTTCCAGCTATCTGGGGTAGGGGTGGATGCTGCTCGCGTTGTTGGCGTTCAAGTTTTCTTTGCACCCGCCTTTCTTCTATTTGCTCGTATCGCCTCTTGATAGAATCGATACTGTCCATCTTCTGAAATTTTGCTGGAGGCATTTTGGAATGTCAGCTGAAGGAAATAGTAATGATAGCATTGGCACCATACGAATGGCGAACGCTGATGGCGAACCGCGGGCCTCATATAGTCAGGTTTACAACTCAGCCAGTTCATCAACCCAACTAGCGTAGCATCGGCAGCTCAAGTCTAGTCTCGAGCATAGCCTCAGGTACCGAATCCCCAATACTGTCACGCAACGGCCCCTGTCCAACCCCCTTATGCCACGTCTACCAACCAAATGCGTCGCATTGCTGACAGCCAAGAATATCACCACTTGCACCGAATTGTTACACTCCCACTATTATCTGCTCGGTGACTGGCTACGGGCTGGTATCACCTGGGCAATACGATGACGAAACCTTGTATAATAGTAGGAGTCGAGCCGAAGAAAATCGACTCTGGGATCCGCCTCCCATTTAAGGTTGCTGCTTAGGTCAAATAGTAGCAGCATTAGGGCTCATTACGCTAACACGACCGCCTCTAGTGGCGCGGATAGGGGTCATGCGCTACTCCATCTGCCTCTGTCATCACAACGGCGAGGCCTAGCCACGAGAAATGTAGTAGTTCCAAACTGGGCACTTGCATAATAGCCTAATGCCTCGCGTCGAGCATGTACTAGCCTGGGCTGCGGCGTAGCTCATCGCAGGCAGGAGCGGATGTCAGCAAGACTGAGATGAACTTCTCAACGAGGGAAATTTGGGCGAAATGATCACCGTAGCTGGCGAGCAGCGAATCCCAAAACGATGTCGTACTCAGGTGGCCTTCGGCGAGACCGACAAACCGCTGAGACGTGCATCGATGTTTGTATCCCTAACTTTCGCCACATGGAATCCAATTCATGACCGAGTTCAGACTCGAATATTATCCGAATTAGGAAGTTTCCTCAAAACGAAGACCGAATCCTACCTGCCCCGTTGCAGTAGGTATTGGGGCTGTGCTGTAGCGGCGAACCATGTCAGGGTGGCAAGCGTAGGCAGAAGCACTAATCGGCTCGCCGTCTCACCACTGTATTCGACAGTGAAGAGGGGGAGGAGAAGAATGCCAGGACCAATCGGAAGCCCCGTCAGGGGTTCCTGCGGCAGTCTGTTCGCTGCCTTGAGTAAAGTCGAAAAGGGGTGGCCTGCCATGCCAATGAGACTTGTCTCGTCTAAGGAGTAATAGGCGCAAGACGTATGACGAGGTGCTCACATCAAGGCGAATGGCATAGCTCAAGGCACTCTATCCACGGCGTTCGGGCTTGCAGCTCGCGTGGCGTGGTCTGGCGCGCTCTACCCAGTCATGCATCACCCTGACGGACGAACTCACCGCCGGCAGAAGCGGTTGACGGCAAGGCCGAAAGGAGGATTTTCCAAAGAGGGAATTTTGGAAAGGTTGCTGTCGCTACTAGGCAATACACCACGACACCTTTCCTTACAAGGCGGGAGTCGGTGGGAGCCATACTCTAGATAGCTACACCTATCCTAGTGACCATCTAGGCGAGCCCTAGAGGTCCGCTCAGCCATGGGAAATTCCCCAGTGCGGGAATTTCACATATTAGAGCGTTTTCTACCTTCCTATTGTAGTAATGGCTGTAGGCTCGAGGCTGTACCAGGGGGTAGCTGTGCGCCAATGGCAGGCAGAACACCCATCCCTTCCACCGGTTACCCCGACCCCTGCACAGGATAGAGGGACGTATACGAGACGCATGCCAATATGGGTCATGAGCCAGTGCCTCCACGAACCGGCTGGCTCGGGTACCACTGGATGTGACACCGCCTCGCCGAGGTCGAAGAGTATTGTGCGAAAGGGGGCCAGCTGTCCCCAGTAGAACCTTCCAAGAAATACCATAGCAGACCCTTGCGACATGAAGGCATCATCAGACGCCACCACCTCACATATGCAGATCCCTCCTTAGGGTCACGGTCCTTCCCCTAGGCGAGGCGCGAGGATCGTCGCAGAGTTCCCTAAAGAGGGCGTTCGCTTGGCATTGACGTCGTTGTGATTATTAGGTGATGTGTCGCATCACTCAGCGTGCAGGGAAGTCATGTCGATACTAAGAATAGGATGAAAAATCCGCCCACGGATAGACTCCCCGGCTCGATGGCGGTTGCCTTCCACTCCACTCCCTTGCCGCTGCGTCGTCCCACGACAATTTCAAGGGAGCCGAGGCGCCTCTCGGGCGTTGCCCGGTTGGATCTACCATGATGGGAACCATTATTACCAGAGGAGGAAAATTGATCCTGGCCTTATGTGCTGCAAGGAGTTGGTAGACCGGGGGGAACGCTACGCGTTGGTTGTCGACAGCCGTAATGAGGTGGCGCCCGAATCAAGGCCATGCAATAACATGCATGACTTGAGGCCTCAAATTACCAGACACGGTGTGCGCTATGGGGCGGGCCTGCCTCAGGGCAATAGCTGGTCACTGTAAATTTTGGGTTGCGCAACCTCGGCGGCGAAGACCATTGGGAGAGACCAAGAGACGAATCGCAGCGCAGGTGCTGGAACCGGCGAAATACTGGAAGCAAACTGATGCGCACCGATGGGCGAGTTGTGGGCAGGCGGACGTCTCGAGTGAGACGTGACCAAAGGGATGCAGCCTGTTGTCGTATGAAAACGAAGGAACAAAGGGAACGAGAGGTACAAAGAGCGGCTTGAAAGGTACATGGGGGATGGGCCCATTTATGGGCGGGCGAAAAGCAGCAAGAGGTCCCGGCGCCAAGGATTTCCCGACGTGGAAGGTCCCCAAAACGGCAGTCGAGGGCCGCCATTTCCGGAGGCGGGCAAGCCGTCCCCTATAATACTTTTTTAATATTTATATTATTATATTAAAGAATAAATACTTATATAATAGTAGAAAAGTGAAAATAGTTATTTAATATCTTTAAATCTTTAATATTAAAAATAAATTAAATATATATCTTTTATTTAAATTATAATTAATAAAATAGCTAAGTTACTTTTCTATTATTTATAATATTATATTAAGGAATAAATACCTATATATTAGAGGAAAAGTAGAAATAGTTATTTACTACCTTTAATTTAATAAATATAAAATTAAGATAAATATATTCCTTTCCTTTTTAATTTAAAATATAAAATAGCTAGTTTACTTTTTAAATATTTATAATATTATATTAAGGAATAAATACCTATATATAGGAGGAAAAGTAAAAATAGTTATATATTACCTTTAATATATTTAATTTAAAAGTATATAAAATATATTTCTATTCCTTTTATATTAATAAATAGAATAGCTTATTTATTTTTAAAATCTTAAAAGGTATTATATTAGAAGATAAATACTTTATTATATAAAAGATTATAAAAATAGTTATAAAATACCTTTAATCTAATAAATATAAAATTCAATTAAATATATTCTCTTTATTTTTAATTTAATATATAAAATAGATAATTTACCTTTTTACTTATTAAAAGTTATTTTATTAAAGAATAAATACTTATATATAAAAGAAAAAAGAAAAATAGTTATTAAATACCTTTAATTTAATAAATATAAAATTAAATAGAATATAATTCTTTTATTTAAAAAATTATTAATAACATAGCTAGTTTATAACTTTAATATAATATATTATTATATTATATAATAAATACTTTAATATAATAGGAAATATAAAAATAGTTCTTTAATACTTTTAATTAAATAAATGTAAAATTAAATAAAATATATTTCTTTTATTTTAAATACAATAAATAGAATAGTTAATTCACTTTTTAATTTTTAAAAGCTATTATAATAAAGAATAAATACCTTTAAAAGAGAGGAAAAGTAAAAATAGTTATATTATACCTTTAATATATTAATTATAAAAATTAATTAAATATATTTCTTTACCTTTCACTTTAAACAGTAATATAGCTAATTTAGTTTTTTATTATTTTAAGGTATTATATTAAAGAATAAATACCTTTAAAAGAGAGGAAAAGTAAAAATAGTTATATTATACCTTTAATTTAATAGATATAAAATTAAATAAATTATTTTTAGTTTATTTTAAATAGAATAAATAGAATAGCTAATTTACTTTTTAATTATTAAAAGCTTTCATATTAAAGAATAAATACCTCTATATAGGAGAGGAAATAAAAATAGTTATTAAATACCTTTAATTTATTAAATATAAAGTTAAATTAAATATATTTCTTTTCATTTTACTTTAATATATAAAATAGCTAATTTACTTTTCTAATATTTAAAGGTATTATATTAAATTATAAATACCTATATATAAGAGGAAAAGTAAAAATTACCTTTTTTATACTTTTCTTTTTTAATAAATATAAAATTAAATAAAATATATTTCTTTTATTTTTAATAGAATAAATAGAATAACTAATTCATTTTTTATTTAATAAAAGCTATTATATTAAAGAATAATACCTATATATAAGAGATAATATAGAAATAGGTAATAAGTAGCTTTAATTTAATAAATATAAATTTAATTTAAATATAATTCTTTTCTCTTCATTTAAAATAATACAATATTTTATTTATATTTTATATATTTTAAGATATTATATTAGAGAATAAATATTAATATAAAGGAGGAAAGGTAAAAGTAATAATTAAATATCTTTAATTTTAGAAATATAAATTTAAAATAAATATATTCCTTTTCCTTATATTTTAATAAATAAAATAATTAACTTATTTTTTTAATATATATAATATTATATTAAAGGATAAATACTAATATAAAAGAGGAAATGTAAAAATAGTAATTTAATATCTTTAAATATTTAAAAAAGAAATTAAATTAAATATATTTATTTTCCTTTTCTTTTAATATATTAAATAGCTAATTTACTTTTCTAATATTTAAAGGTATTATATTAAAGAATAAATATTTATATATAAGAGGAAAAGTAAAAATAGTTCTTTAATACTTTTAATTTAATATATAAAATAGCTTATTTACTTTTAAACTATTTAAATATATTATATTAAAGGATAAATACTTTATTATATAAGAGAATAATAAAATAATTATATATTATATCTAATATATTAAATTTAAAATTAAATTAAATATATTTCTTTTCCTTTTACTTTATTAAATAGAATAGTTAATTTAGATTTTAAATATTTAAAGGTATTATATTAAAGAATAAATACCTATAAATAAGAAGAAAAGTAGAAATAGTTATCTAATACCTTTAATTTCATAAATAAGAAATTAAAATAAATATATTCCTTTCCTTTCTACTTTAATATATAAAATAACTAATTCACTTTTCTAATATTTATAATAAAGTATTAAAGAATAAATACCTATATAAAAGAGGAAAAGTAAGAATAGGTATCTAATACTTTAAATCTAATAAATATAAAATTAAATTAATTTTTTTTTATATTCTTTTTATTTATATATATAAAATAGTTAATTCACTTATTTAATATTTATAATATTATATTAAAAAATAAATACTTATATAAAGGAGGTAAAGTAAGAATAATTATTTAATACTTTAAATTTAATAAATATAGAATTAATATAAATATATTCCGTTTCTTTTTATTTTAATTAATAAAATAATAAATATACTTTATTAATATTTAATATAATTATATTAAATAATAAATAGCTTTAAAAGAGAGGAAAGGTAAAAATAGTTATATAATACCCTTAATTTATTAATTATAAAATTAAATAAAATATATTTCTTTTATTTAAAGTTTAAAGAATAAAATAGCTAATTTATAATTTTAATATTTAAAGGTAATATAATAAAGAATAAATACTTATATATAAGAAGAAAAGTAAAAATAGTTACTTATTATCTTTAAATCTTTAAATATAAAATCAATTTTAAGATATATCTTTTATTTAAATTTAAAAGTATAAAACGGCTAATTTACCTTTATATTATTTAAAGGTATTATATTAAAAAATAAATATATTTATATAATAAGAAAATTAAAAATACTTATTATTTATTCTTAATTTAATATATTTAAAAGTAAATAAAATATAATTCTTTTATTTAAAATATATATAATAAAATAGTTTATTTACTTTTTAAATATTTATAATACTATATTAAATAATAAATACCTATATAAAAGAGGAAAAGTAAAAATAGTTATATAAAACCTTTAATTTATTATATATAAAATAAAATAAAATATAATCTCTTTACTCTTAATTAAATAAATAAAATAACTTATTTATTTTTAAAATCTTAAAAGGTATTATATTAGAAAATAATAACTTTATTATATAAGACAATATAAATATAGTTATATAATACCTTTAATTTATTATATATAAAATAAAGTAAAATATAACTTCTTTACTTTGAATTTAATAAATAAAATAGCTAATTTACTTTTCTAATGTTTAGAATTTTATATTAAAATATAAATATTAATATAAATAAGGAAAACTGAAAATAGTTATATAATACCTTTAATTAAATAAATATAAAAATAAAATAAATATATTCTTTTCGCTTTTATTTTAATATATTAAATAACTAATTTACTTTTTTAATATTTATAATTTTATATTAAAGTATAAATATTAATATAAAAGAGGAAAACTGAAAATAGTTATATAATACATTTAATTTAATAAATAAAAATTTAAAGTAAATATATTCCTTTCCCTAGCCGTAGAATCGGCCGGGTCCATCGTGGACCACACCTACGCACGGGCCGCCTCCCACGCACGACCACACGACCGACCACACCTACAGCGCCGCCCCGCCACGGACGACCACACGACCGACCACACAACCGACTATACCTACAACGCCGCCCCACCACGGACGATTATATAACCGACTATATAACCGATTATATAACCGATTATACCCCCTTTACGGTTAATTATATTTATATAATTAATTTTATTAAAATTATATATTTTAATATTTTTATAAAAAAATAAAATTAAATTTAAATTAAATATATATTTTTAAATATTTATATTCTATTTATTATATTTAAAGTTATTTAATATTTATAACTTTAAAATATTATTTAATTTAAAAATTATTATTTTAATTATTTTAATTAAATAATATTATAATTTAATATAATATATAAATCCCGTTTTTTAATTTATAATAAAATAATATATAATAAAATAATATAATTAATTAATTAATATATAATATATTATTATTTTATATAAAATAGATTTAAATAATTTATAATAATAAAATTTTAAAAGAATAATATTTATAAATAAATAAAATAAATAAAAATAATTATATTAAAATAAATTAAAAATAATTATAATATAATAAATTTAATTAATTTCTTTTATATATATATTATATAAAATATTATAATTAAATAATATAAATATTAATATATATTTTTATATAATTTATTATATTAAAAAGGAGGTATTTATAATAATAATAATAATATATATAATAATATTTTTATTAAATAATTTATATATAATATTATTATTAAATACTAAAAATATATTATTATTTAAATTTTTATAATTAATAAATTATCGTTATTTATAATATAATTATAAATATTAGATAATTAATTAAATAAATATATTATATTATATAAATATAAATATAAAAAAAAGAAAGGATAATAAAAATAAAAATAATATATTATTTTAAATATTTATAAAAAGTTAATAATTAATATATTACTAATTAAAATAAATATATAAAGTATTAATATATAAAGTTAATTATATATTTTATTATAATAATAAAAAAAGAAAATATAATAAATATAATTTAAAATATAAATAAAAAAGAAAATTAATAATAATTAAATTATAATAACAATAAAGTTAAAAATAAGAATTAATATATAAAAGATTATAATAGAAATATATATAAAGTTATTATATAATAAATAAATTAAAATAAATAATAAAATAATTAAATTAATAAATAATAATATAATTTATATAAAATATTAATTATAAATAAATAATATTAAAGATATTTTTAAATAAATAAAATAAAAATTATATAAAAGTTTAAAGAAAAATATATAAATATTATAAAATTTAATATTAAAATTTAATAAATAAAAATAAAAATAAAAGTTAATTTTTATAATAATATTAATAGAAATATAATATTAATTAAATAAAATATAAAAAAAGAAATATTTAATTTATTTTATAAAATAATTATAATAAAAATAAATAATTAAATTAAAAATAATTATATATTAATTATTATATATTAATTATTATATATTAAT